>NW_028119916.1:0-132007 GCF_965119305.1 Pelophylax lessonae | reverse complement strand
GGATCGCAGGAGCGAACAGTGCAATAAACAATAACAATAAGAACATAACGTCCCCGGTAACAGATCCCCATGAGAACAAGTGCAGGTCCCCACAGCAGGTCACCCCAATCCCCCTCCCCACCCCACACAACCCACGGGGAGCCCACAGGCGACCCCCCCAGGCAACCACCCCTGGGACTCCATGTACAGCACTGCGGATGGCAGTGCAGGCTGCAGCAGCTGCGGGCACCCAAAGTGGGGACAATAGAACGGTCCATGACGTCAGTCTTGGCAGTGCCCGGACCTAGCACCCCCCCCCCGCCTCGGACAGTGGGGGCAGCGGGTGAAGTAATTGCCAGTCAGTGGGGGGGCAGCAAGGCCAGTCCATGCAGGCAGGCGAAGCAGGGGCATCTGCGGGGAGGCACAACCCGGACAGAAAAAAAGGGGGGGGGTTACCAACAACAAGCAAACCTGAGTCAAGCCGTCATCTGCAGGGCAAGGTGAAGGAACCAGGGATCAGTTCAGCCAGCTGACGAGGTGCTTCGGGGCATCAGAGGGTGCCCGGGACGAAGGGTAAATACATTCAAGGTTCTCTACGTGCTTCCAGCGCCCGGGGCCTGGAATTCCGTCTGGAACGTTGAGGACGGGGAGATCCCAGAAAGCCTCCGGAGGGAGGTGGTCTGCGATCTGACGGCCTGGGCAGTAGAAGGAGCCAGTTGGGTACCTGAATAGGGTCAGCTTCCAAAAAGGCAAAGAGCGCAGGGAGCTCCGCTCGGGAGCGGAGTGTGAAGGAGGAGTTCGGCTTGCGGAAGGTGACAGAAAGCGGGTATCCCCATCTGTAGGTGACGCCACTGCGGTGAGCCAGGTCCAGTAGAGGTCTCAGCAAGGCCCTGCGGTATAATGTGGCCCTGGAGAGGTCCGGCATCAACTTGAGGGCCGCTCCATCAAAGTCCAGGGTGCCCACATCCCATGCTTTCCGGACGATAAGTTCACGGTGGGCAAACCTATGCAGGCGGCACAGTACGTCACGTGGCCTGTCCGGGTCCGAAGAACGCGGGCCCAGCGCTCTGTGCAGGCGGTCAAAGTCCATGCGGGGGGGTAAATCTTCCCCCAATAGCTGCGCAAAGATCGCGGTGACCGTGGCCGGAAGGTCATCAGCACGCGTGGCCTCGGGCAGGCCCTTAATCCGGACATTGTTCCGCCGACTGCGGTCCTCCAGATCCTCCATATGGATCTGCATGGCAATGGTCACCTCCTCCTGGGACCGCAGTGCAGCCTCCACCGAGGCCAGGCGTCCCTCCATAGCCTGTATGGTGGTCTCCCCCGCCGATACCCGATCAGCCACAGTCTGTACCTCAGCCCGGACCGCGGTCACTTCCTGGCGGTGTTTCACTTCCAGGCGACCCACGATCGCCTCGATGTCGGCCTTTGTGGGGAGGGCGCGCAACAGGGCGCGGAGTTCAGAGTCCACCTCCACTTGGGTAGTCGGATGGGAAGGGCTGGGTCCCGGGGCTCCAAAGGCAGCCGGAGTGTCCAACAGGGTTTCCGAGGCAGCGGTGGAAGCCGGCGATGCTGGAGGAGGGCTCGCATCCTGCAGAGGGGGAGAGCGTGCAGTCGCCATGTTGGAGGCGGCGGCGGGAGCCGGTGTAGGAGAAAAGAAGTGCTGAATAGCTCCACGAACCGGGTTCCGGCGGGGTGTATTCGGTGGTCCAGCCGTTCCCCTTGACCTCCTGCGCCTCGCTGATCTCATCCCGGGCGTCAGCAGTGAACGTCGGCCGGGTAAGGGTCGGACAGGCACGGAGCTCGGGGAAAGCACAACTTCAGCCGTCCATGTCCAGACCACGCCCCCCAAAAATGACTGTATTTTTTACTTTTAGAGTCTTAAAACACCGCTTTTAGACAAGATAAACTACATTTGGTAACCAATGGCCTGAAAAAATGTTTTTGGTCAAAATGACTCTATTTAGGTCTCCAAAGCCTGTTTTAGTCAAAATAACTGCATTTGGTCACCAAAGGTCTGAAATACTTTTTTAGCTAAAATTACTGTATTTTTGTCTTTTACAGTCTTAAAACGCCGGTTTTAGACAAGATAATTGCATTTCGTAACAAAAGGCCTGAAAAAATGTTTTTGGTCAAAATAACTTCATTTGGTCACCAAAGGTCTGAAACACTTTTTTAAGCCAAGATGCCTACATTTTTGTCTTTTAGAGTCTTAAAACACCGCTTTTAGACAAGATAAACTACATTTGGTAACCGATTGCCTGAAAAAATGTTTTTGGTCAAAATGACTCTATTTTGGTCTCCAAGTGTCTAAAAAGCCCTTTTAGTCAAAATAACTACGTTTGGTCACCAAAGGTCTGAAAAAAAAATTTAGTCAAAATGATTGTATTTTTGTCTATTAGAGTCTTAAAAAGCCGGTTTTGGACATGATAATTGCATTGGTAACCAATCGCCTGAAACATTTGTTTGGGTCAAAATGACTCTATTTTGGTCTCCAAGTGTCTAAAAAGCCTTTCTTAGTCAAAATAACTGCATTTGGTCACCAAAGGTCTGAAAACCTTTTTTAGCCAAAATTACTGTATTTTTGTCTTTTAGAGTCTTAAAAAGCCGGTTTTAGACAAGATAATTGCATTTCGTTACCAGTGATCTGAAAACATTTTTTTGGTCAAAATGACTCTATTTTGGTCTCCAAGTGTCTAAAAAGCCCTTTTTAGTCAATATAACTGCATTTGGTCACCAAAGGTCTGAAAAAAATTTAGTCAAAATGATTGTATTTTTGTCTATTAGAGTCTTAAAAAGCCAGTTTTGGACAAGATAATTGCATTTGGTAACCAATCGCCTGAAACATTTGTTTGGGTCAAAATGACTCTATTTTGGTCTCCAAGGGTCTAAAAAGCCATTCTTAGTCAAAATAACTGCATTTGGTCACCAAAGGTCTGAAACCATTTTTTAGCCAAAATGACTGTATTTTTGTCTTTTAGAGTCTTAAAACACCGCTTTTAGACAAGATAAACTACATTTGGTAACCAATGGCCTGAAATAATGTTTTTGGTCAAAATGACTCTATTTAGGTCTCCAAGTGTCTAAAAAGCCCTTTTTAGTTCAAATAACTACGTTTGGTCACCAAAGGTCTGAAAAACTATTTTAGCCAAAATGACTGTATTTTTGTCTTTTAGAGTCTCAAAACTCCATATTTAGACAAGATAACTGCATTTGGTAACCAATGGCCTGAAAAAATGTTTTTGGTCAAAATGACTCTATTTTGGTCTCCAAGTGTCTAAAAAGCCCTTTTTAGTTCAAATAACTACGTTTGGTCACCAAAGGTTTGAAAAACTACTTTAGCCAAAATGACTGTATTTTTGTCTTTTAGAGTTTTAGAATGCCGGTTTTAGACAAGATAAACTACATTATGTAACCAATGGCCTGAAAAAATGTTTTTGGTCAAGATGACTCTATTTTGGTCTCCAAGTGTCTAAAAAGTACTTTTTAGTCAAAATAACTACGTTTGGTCACCAAAGGTCTGAAAACCTTTTTTTTAGCCAAAATGACTGTATTTTTGTCTTTTAGAGTCTTAAAAAGCCAGTTTTAAGACAAGATAATTGCATTTCGTTACCAGTGATCTGAAAAAAATTTTCATGTGTCTAAAAAGCCCTTTTTAGTCAAAATAACTGCATTTGGTCACCAAAGGTCTGAAAAACAAATTTAGTCAAAATGACTGTATTTTTGTCTATTAGAGTCTTAAAAAGTCGGATTTGGACAAGATAATTGCATTTGGTAACCAACCACCTGAAACATTTGTTTGGGTCTCCAAGTGTCTAAAAAGCATTTTTTTTGCATTTGATCACCAAAGGTCTGAAATTTTTTTTAATATTTATTGAGTATAAACAGTACACTGAATAAATAACATGAACGGTAGATATAATCAGTTACAGAACCAGTGTTCGGAAAAATACAAATATATAAATGATATAACAGCAACAGTACAGGAAAACGTCATCCATAAACCATCGCATTCAGGTGAAAATTACAGCCAAGTAAACAAACCTGAGCATGTGCCCATGTGCATAAGAGAAGGATAAATAAAAACATACAGTTATTCCCTCCCAATAGTAATAGGACCATGAACATCTAGCAATATAGCACACACCTCCGTAAAGTAGCAAAAACCCACCTGAAGTACTAAGTGCAAAGGAGAAGGGAAAAAAGGAAAACAGTGGCAGAAAACTTAAAGGGAGGGGGAGGGGGGAAAGGAAGGGAAAGGATGGGAGGACTCTGCACGCTAGACCTTCTCAAGAAATGCTACCCTATCCAATGAGCAGCCGATCCATAACCAACTGGGGGGAGCCAAGGCCGGGTCATCCAACCAAGGTTGCCATAACGAGGCAAATTTCTTGTGAGCATTTCGATGCTGGTATGTCAGCTTTTCCCTGATTAAAGAGGCATTGACCTGTGTTATCCACTGGCCCCTGCTCGGCACCCTGGAGGCGATCCAAAATCTAGCAATTAATTTGCGAGCAATATACAACAATCGCAACATGGCAACGTGAGCATTTGGGGTCAGAGTGTCCACCTCCAGAGCACCAAGCAGACAGACCACAGGATCCCTTAGTAGCTGAAAATTATACACTTTAGAGATCGTGTCAGTAGCGAAACAGCTTGGGACATCTCCACATCATGTGTATAAGTGTACCCACATCATGTGTATAAGTTGCGATTATGCCAAATCGGGGTCTGAGGAAGGTAACCCGTGATCTGCAACATCCCCTTGACACAGCGCCACACCATGCGAATCAAGGCGAGTGTGGGTAACCGAGTCCCCATATTGGAGAACCCCGCTTCAAGGTGTACAAGGACAGGGTGAGGCGAGTCAGGAGGGACCAATAAGGACCCAATAGGATCGAATGGATCCAAAAGACCCCAGCCCCCCATATGCTGAACCTGGAAGGCTAGAAAATATACTCTGGGGTTGGGGACTGCCAAGCCACCACTATCCTTGCCCATCTGAAGGGTAGCCAATTTAATCCTAGCCACTTTTTTGCACCAGATCAGTTCTCGGAACTGGGAGTCAATCCTATAGAACCATTTCCTGGGTATCCAGATTGGGGAGTTGTGCAAGACATAAAGAAGTTGAGAAGCCCACACCATCTTAATTAGATTGACTCGCCCAGCCACCGACAAGGGAACTTTGCAGCAGAGGTACGAGGTTCAGTGTGATATACTGGGTAGGATCAGGAGACACCTGGATCCCCAAATATTTGAAGGAGTCAACCACTCGCACTGTGGATGCACAGTCCGGAAAAGGGCTGAGCTTTGGGATCAAGGGGCATTAAAACTGATTTATCCCAATTTATGGAAAATCCCGACAGGGACCCAAAGTAGTCAATAAGGGACATTACCGCCCGCAAGGATTCCCCGGTATCACCTAGGTAGAGCAGTGTGTCATCCGCATAGAGTGAGATAACGTCTGCATGGGAGCCCCTTCTGAACCCCACTATGTCAGGGGAGGACCGAATCCGCGCCGCTAAGGTCTCCAGTGCCATGGCAAACAGCAATGGAGATAGCGGGCAGCCCTGTCTAGTCCCCCTGTGCAAACAGAAGGGTCCAAAAAGCTCCCCGTTCACCCTCAGTCTGGCCGTGGGGGCAGCGTACAGTACCCGCACCCAGGTCAGAAAGTTCTCTCCCACACCAAATGGCTTGAGAACTTCCCATAGGTACACCCATTCAACACTATTGAATGCCTTAGCGGCATCTAGCGAAAAGACTGCCCGGTTCCCAGGGTTGTCTACTGGGATCTGAAGGTTCAGAAATAGTCGGCGGAGATTAAGTGCCGTCGATCTGGTCAGGATAAACCCCGATTGATCCCTATGGACAACCCCTTGGACAACAGAGGACAGCCTAGTGGCCAGTATCTTAGCTAGAATTTTAACATCCGTTGTGAGTAGAGATATGGGCCTTTAGGAATCCGCCAAAAGCGGATCCTTGCCGAGCTTCAGCAGGAAAACAACTATAGCTTCGGACATAGAGGCAGGAAGGCGGCTGTTAGGGATACAAGTGGTAGCCTGATGGCAGAGGAAGGCCCCACGTGTGCCAGAGGGCGGTGCTTAGACGGGAACCCCCAAGGTAAGTGACACAGGCTAACCTGAGGTGCGGAATCTAAGTATCCACCGGTTTTCACCAGAGCCTCTAGTGGTGAGGATGGATTTTGCTGCGTGTGGATACCAGGTCGTAGTCCTCAGGGTCACCCCACCAAGGGAGAAGCCAGTCAAGATCCGAAGGCAGATAAGCAGACAAGGGAGATCCGAGAGAATGGTCAAACAAGCCGGGGGTCAGGACAGGCAGCAGGTCAACAAGGTCAGGAACAAGCCAAAGGTCAAAACGGATATCAAACAGGTAACAGGAAGCAGGCTTCAGGAACACAGGAAGAGCTGCAGACAAGTCAGCAAAGACACAGTGCTTCTGAGCTGTTTAAATAAGGCAGCCTCTTTGCCAATTACTGCAATTAATCTGCTCTAAGTTAACCCTTTAGATTGCAGATTCATGACAGCACATCAGTGTGCTCAGGAAGCATTCCTAACATTGCCCCCCCCCCTTAAGGGCAACCTCCGGGTGCCCAACAAACTGCTTTTCTGAGGATGGGCAAGAAAAAACGCCTGGATCAGGTCTGCGGCATGAATGTTACTCTCAGGTTCCCAGGAATTCTCTTCCGGCCCATAACCCTTCCATTTAATAAGGAACTGAAGCTGGTTACCTCTTTTCCGGCAATCAAGTACAACCTCAACTTCGTACTCCATGTCGCCATCCACCATCACTGGTTCCAGAGGTCCAGGGCTTCTGCCGGGGAAGGCGTCGGGAACCGCGGGTTTTGAAAAAGAGTGACATGGAACACAGGATGGATCCATAGGGTATCAGGTAAGGATAACTCATAGGACACGGCATTGAGTCTTATTTTAACGGGGAATGGGCCGATAAACCTGGAAGCCAACTTCTTGGATGGGCAGGCCATGCACAGGTTAGCTGTGGATAAAAAGACCTGGTCACCTGGACGCTATCTGAGCCTTGGCCAAGGTGTCCTGCAGAAGTTTGTTGTTACTCGTGAAGAGGTCTGGGGGCACTCCAGAATCAGATGGGACGTCGGGCAGAAAGGAAGGATGAAAACCATAATTGGCAAAGAAGGGAGATTGCCCGGTAACGGAATGTGGTGAATTATTAAAGTAGTAAGCCGGTCTACAACCACAAAAATGGCGGAGCACCCGGCCGAAGGTGGAAGTTCCACGATAAAGTCCATGGCGATAGTTTGCCAGGGCCGGTCAGGGATTGGGAGTGGTCTGAGGAGACCCCACGCCTTACTTCTGGTGGTTTTACTCCTGGAGCAAGAAACACAGGAAGACACATAACTTCTGCAGTCTTTTCCAATCTCAGGCCACCAGAAGGTGCGTTGCATGAGGTCAAGGGTCCTATGAACACCAAAATGGCCAGCCAGAGGGTGGTCATAGCAGGCAGCTAGAACCGAAACTCTGACTCCCTCCGGGACAAATATTTTGTCCTTAGCCCACAACAAACCATCCTTGCGTGACAGGGGTATCCCAGGTGGACCGGAAATTTTGGCAGAGGCTTGCTCAAGATGGGATTTCAGGCTAGTAAGCAGGAAGTTTTTCTCTGACAGGATAGTGTCAGGTACCAACTCTTCTTTAGTATTATCAAACATCCGGGACAGGGCATCCGGTTTGACATTTTTCGACCCGGGCCGATAGGTGCTATGGAACAAGAATCTGGAGAAGAAGAGTGCCCATCGGGCCTGGTGGGGTCTAAGTCGCTTTTCAGATCTTAAGTACTCAAGGTTCTTATGATCGGTAAATATAAGAATCGGGTGTGATGCTCCTTCTAGTAGATATCTCCACTCTTCGAGAGCGGCTTTGATAGCCAAGAGTTCCCGGTTCCCGACATCATAGTTTTTCTCCGCGGGAGAGAGTTTCCGGGAAAAGAAGGCTATTGGGTGAGTTAAGTCTCTAGTTCCCTGTCTTTGGGAGATGACTGCCCCGACCGCAACGTCCGATGCGTCTACCTCCAGGAGATAGGGTTACGCAGGATCCAGGTGACTTAGGATAGGGGCAGAGGTAAAATGTTTTTTAAGAACCGAGAAGGCGGACTGAGCTTCTGGGGTCCACTGGAAGCGGACGTTCTTCTTAGTAAGGTGAGTAATAGGGGCTATGATGTTAGAGAACCCCTTAAAACTCCTATAAAAATTGGCGAAGCCAACGAAGCGCTGTACTCCCTTTTTGTCTGATGGAGGTGGCCAGTCCAGAATGGCAGAGACCTTCTGAGGATCCATCTCTATTCCTTCTGTGGAAATTATTAACCCCAGAAATGGGATACTGTTCTGCTCAAAAACGCACTTCTCGGCCTTGGCCATGCTGGCGAAGGCGACCGAGGACATTTCGAACATGCTCGCGATGCTGCTCTAGGGATGTTGAGAAGATTAGGATGTCATCCAAGTATACGATGATGAAGATATCCAACCAATCCCTGAAGATGTCGTTCACAAAGTGTTGGAACGTGGCAGCAGCATTACAAAGGCCAAATGGCATTACCAGGTATTCGAAATGTCCGAATCTAGTGTGGAAAGCAGTCTTCCATTCGTCGCCCTCTCGGATGCGCACCAAGTAGTACGTCCCACGAAGATCCAGCTTAGTAAACAGGATGGCAGATCTGAGTCTCTGAAAGAGTTCGGGGACTAGAGGAAGGGGATAACGGTTTTTAATAGTAACTTTATTTAAATCCCTATAATCTATGCAGGGTCGGAGGGTGTGATCCTTCTTCTCTACGAAGAAGATACCTGCCCCTGCTGGAGAGGTAGAGGGACGGATGAACCCCTTCTTCAGACTTTCGTCTACATAGTCCTTTAAGATGTCCAGCTCACGTTCAGAAAGTGGGTAAATCCGGCCGAACGGGATTTTGGCTCCTGGGAGCAAGTCGATGGGGCAGTCATATGGACGGTGGGGGGGCAAGGTCTCTGCTCCCCGTTTGCTGAATACGTCCAGGAAATCATGGTATTCTTTGGGCACCACAGAACACACATCAGGTTGGATTCAAGACAGAACAGAGTCTTGGGGAATTCAGGAGGAGCGGGTAGACAGGAATTCTTGCAGTAAAGAGATGGGAACTGGATGGTGCCTGTGATCCAATTGACTTGCGGGTTATGTGCTTGCAACCACGGTAATCCCAGGATAATGGGAAATAAGGAGGATGTGATAACATCCAGGCTAATCAGTTCCTTATGGCCGGAGGAGGAGACCATAAGAAGGGGAAAAGTTTCTTGGGTCACGGGCCCGGATTTGATGTGGGAACCATCAGCCAGGAAGATGGTGAGGTCCTGAGTCTTGAGCCGGAGAGGTACGCCATGTTGCAGGGTGAACGAGCGATCAATGAAACAACAGCAGGCTCCCAAGTCAATGATCGCAGTAACTGGGACGAGTCCTTCCGGAAGCTGTAATGACACAGGAAAGGCTAGGTGGGAGGAACTGGCAACAGATGGTGAGGCCGGCATGAACTTATGGTATTTTGCCGGGCAGGAGCGCACATAGTGGCCAGCTTCACCGCAATACAGGCACATGTTACCCAACTGGCGACGGCGTCTCTCCTCCGGGGACAAAGCAGGCCGTATGATCCCAAGTTCTATAGGTTCAGGCGTATCTGAGGCGACTCCAGCGGGAGCGGGGTTGGTAAGAGCTGACCCAGCAGAAGAAAAGTATGCAGGATGAGCAACTCGTGGTAGCGTCCAGGCTGGTCTGAACTGCTGCGGAGATCATTCTGCTCTGCGCTCCCGTAGCCACCGGTCGATTTGAATGGCCTGGGAAATCAAATCTTCCAAGGCGTTGGGGACACCTACCCGTGCCAGCTCGTCCTTCAGTCCTTCTGACAAGCCGAGACGGAACTGATACCGGAGTGCTGCTTCGTTCCAGGACGTATCGGAACTGATGTGGCGGAAGTTAGTGACGTAGTGTTCTACGGGCCTGCGACCCTGCTGAAGAACATGAAGCGCAGCTTCTGCGGTGGAGGATCGCTGCGGGTCATCATAGAGCTGTGCCATGGCCTCAAAAAATGACCGTAAGGAGTTTAATGGGGGCTGCCCTCTTCAAGGAGCCGATGAACCCAGGACTGGGGTTCGCCTAGGAGCAGGGAGATAAAAACCCCACCTTGGTGGTCTCCAAAGAAAAGGTTCGAGGTTGCAGGGAGAAATACAGCTGGCAGGCGTTGCGAAAGGCTTGGAATTTACCGCGATCCCCGGAATATTTTTCGGGAGCAGGAACTCGAGGTTCTGGTGGCAGCATCACTACGGTAGGGCCAGAAGCAGGTGCAGAGAGTGCTGCAGCAGGAGAGGAAGCAGATAATACAGGAGGATCCCCCTGAAGTGTCGTAGAGCGCAGCCGTTCCTCTAGCTGTGTGTAGCCGTCTTGAAGCGACTTTACGGTTTGAGACAGGGCTGCGAGGTGTTGGCAGATCTCTTCCAACCGTGAGGCTTCTCTTGCAGGCTCTGTCATGGCTGATTTGTACTGTTAGGGATACAAGTGGTAGCCTGATGGCAGAGGAAGGCCCCACGTGTGCCAGAGGGCGGAGCTTAGACGGGAACCCCCAAGGTAAGTGACACAGGCTAACCTGAGTTGCGGAATCTAAGTATCCACCGGTTTTCGCAAGAGCCTCTAGTGGGGAGGATGGATTTTGCTGCATGTGGATACCAGGTCGCAGTCCTCAGGGTCGCCCCACCAAGGGAGAAGCCGGTCATGATCCGAAGGCAGATGAGCAGACAAGGGAGATCCGAGAGAATGGTCAAACAAGCCAGGGGTCAGGACGGGCAGCTGGTCAACAAGGTCAGGAACAAGCCAAAGGTCAAAACGGATATCAAACAGGTAACAGGAAGCAGGCTTCAGGAACACAGGAAAAGTCAGCAAAGACACAGTGCTTCTGAGCTGTTTAAATAAGGCAGCCTCTTTGCCAATTACTGCAATTAGTCTGCTCTAGGTTAACCCTTGCAGATTCATGACAGCACATCAGTGTGCTCAGGAAGCATTCCTAACAGCGGCCAATACGGAAGGCTTCGTTATATACCCGCAGCAGCACGGGCACCAACTGTTCAGCGTATCGGCTGTAAACCTCCGACGGGATACCATCAGCCCCCGGAGATTTACCAGGCTTAGTAGATTTCAAGGCCGCATAAAGTTCGTTTTCCGTAAGGGGGGCCCCAAGCACAGCCACGTCCCAGGCAGACAGAGAAGGCAAATCGCAGGAAGCCAAAAAAATCGGCAATTTCTCGTGAGTCAGCCGAGATCTTAGAGGAGTAAAGATCAGCATAAAACTTCCCAAGTACTCTCCGTATGTCAGCCGTGGCGTGCCAGAGCACCCCCTGAGGATCCTTAATCTGGGGTATAAATGCCGCAGGCTGTTGCGAGCGAACCAGCATGGCCAACATATGACCCGTGTTTTCTCCCTTCTCAAAATACCTCTGCTGCAAGAAGAAGTGCTTGTTTTCAGCCTTTTGAATCGAGACCGACTTGGCCATAGATTGGGCAGCCAGCCACTACCTCTGAGTATCATCTGAAGGGTCCCTATCATAGGTTTCCTCCGCTCTAGTCACTCAGTATTCTCCCATTGCCTGGTGTCCGTTTTAATGACATTAACCGTACGTATAAACTGACCTCCCATGAATGCCTTAGCCGCATCCCACACCACCCCCACCTCTGCGGATTCCAAATTGTCAGCAAAAAAGGACGTTAGTTTGGGTGGCAGGGGATCAGGACTAGGAAAGAGCATCAGCCAGAATGCATTGAGTTTCCAAAGGGATTTTCCCGCCACGACCACCAGAGGCAGTAGCGAACCATTACCCAGCCCCAGATCTATCCTAGACAATCCCGAGTGTGACGCCGAGAAGCACGAAAACTTTTGTACCTCAGGGTGGCCCATCCTCCAGACACCTGTCAGTCCAAGTTCACCCACCAACCGAGCAAGGGGCATAGCCCCCCAGGCCAGCATAGGTCCACCGGAGTGAGAGGAAAACCTATCCCAGGCAGAGTCAAGTACAGCAGTAAAGTCCCCCAACATCAGCAGGGGCACATCAGGAAGTTGAGCAATATGTGGCACGATAAGTTTAAGTACCCCTGCAGAATACGGGGGGGGGGGCACAAGTACACACCTAAGGCTTGCTAGTTAGCAGGATAAAACAAACCGGCCCTCAGGGTCAATCACAGACTTTGAGCATAGAAACCGTACCCCCTTCTTAATCAAAATACACACCCTCTCGAATAAGTGGAGTAAACAGAGTGGAACTGGTGACTAAATACGCTAGGAGCTAGACACGGGGAAGTGGAAGGAGACATATGGGTCTCCTGCAGGCAAACCACATCTGCCTGCAGGCGTTTGATGGTGCGGAGCACCGCTGTCCTCTTTACCGGGTTGCCGAGGCCCCGCACATTCCAGGACATCACACAAATATTATCAGCCATAGTCAAAATGTAGCCATACACGGAGCGTCAGGCAACCCGGCCAGGGAGGCGAAAGAGGGCACCCAGAAAGGGTGAACCCACTACACCCCATCAGCACAGCCCAGCTATATAGAGAGAGCAACAGGAGTAGTCGCCCAGCCCACACAGTACCGGTGCAGCCCCAGCATAGAGACCAGTCAATAGGAACATCCACAGCATAGGGTAAAATAATAGCAGTAGAGCGACAAAGTACATGCAGGAAATGCAAAAATCGAACCAAAGTCCAGGACCAGAAAAAAGGCAAAAAGGGGGGAACAAAAAGGCAATACACGTCTGCCACGTGTGGGGGAAGGGACGAGTCAATAGGGCATGTCCAGTCACGACCAAGGGGGGGAAACTAGAGAGGTACCACCGATGCAAGTGTAGTCTCCTCAAAATTAGCAACCATGTGAGAGGTAGCAACCATTAGTGCAGCAGAAGAGCTCCCATCATAACAGGAAAAGTGTGTGTAACATCAAGTGCCAAGTATAGGCAGGAGAACCGAAAGGATCCATGACCGGCCGAAAAGAGTACAAAAGTTCCAAAAAGTAGAAACGATCCTCAAAGGTCTTCTCGCCTGGGGGAAGTGGCCGCCCGCAGGGCCCCACCATTAGCATCCAGCCATTGAACAGCAGCAGAAGGCTTATCAAAGAACAACACCTCATCCCGGGCCACCACCCGGAGCCTGGAAGGGTACAGCATAGCGTATTGAACATTCAAGTCCCGCAATCTCCTCTTGACCTCTACGAATTTTGCACGCTGTTTCTGCACCACCGCAGAGTAATCGGGAAACAGGGAGATCCTTGAGTTGTCAATCTTGAGCCTCCTCTGCATTCCCCTGGCTTTAGTAATTGAGGAATTTGAAGATGAAAGTGCGCGGGGGGGGGGGGGGGGCTCCAGGAGGAAGAGGTTGCATAGGCACCCTATGAGCACGTTCCACCAAAAACATGGAAGTAAAGGATTCTTGCCCAAAAGTAGAGAGCAGCCATTGTTCAATGAAAGCCACAGGATCTTTACCTTCCGCCCGCTCAGGGATCCCAATTGCTCTGATATTACTCCGTCTCTGTAAGGTACCCTTAATCACCACTTTTCTCTGTAATGCGTCCCACCTTTCTCTTCAGGTGGTACGCATATACCTTTAAGAATGATGATGTCACTGCTGAGCGCCGCAGAGCGGCTATTTCAACCGCCGGCGGTCTCACTCACATTGTTCGTTCAACCTGCCTTGTTATCCACATGCTTTCAAGCCTGTCTCTCGATCGGAACCTCCAGCTATTCCCTTTACCTGGAGCAGACCGGAACCTCGCTACTGATCCCTGTATCTCGCTACCGGACCATTCCTTATCTACTGGACTTCTCTAAACTACTAACATTACAAGTGATAAGTACCCCGCAGGGGAACCCTCCATAACCTTATTGCACTATCTACCTATGCACATTAAGGACTGTTACCACCTATCCATACTATCCTATCATCTGCACTGTTACATAGATTGCTAGCTCTTGAGCCTACTACCATCTATCATCTGCACTGCTGCATAGATTGCTAGCTCTCCTGTCTACTACTATCTATCCTTGCACTGGGTTAGTCTATCCTGTATTTGTCATCTGCTGTCCTCACCACCTGTTAGCTTACTCAATACTAACCTATCTGCATTCCTAAATACCATCTTGAACTCTCCTATACAAAACCTATCAAGTGATTACCATCCTTGTCACTGTTCACACCTGTCCCTTCAGCACATCACCTTCATACTATCATATACATACTATCACTCCAGGAACATCTCATTGAGTGTGTATATATCTGTATGTTGAAGCTGACAGGCCCACGGTGATGAGTCCTGGAGAGTTGGATCTGGTATTCAACACATCTCTACATGACTACTGAGTGGAGATTTTGCAGCTGCAAATCCAGCCTATAATAAAAAACGCAGGAGCGTTACAGATTGAACGAACCTTAAAAATGGATTCAGCAGAATTACCCACTCAAGTGACACAATTAACACAACAAGTAAAAGTGTTAATACTTGCTCTGACTGACGTACAAGAAAAGAATCAGACTCTGACACAGCAGGTAACCCAGCTCTCACGACTTACTGCTGTTCAGCCTCCTGAACCTAAAATAAACTCTCCTCTAGTGTTTACAGGTAATCGGAAAAAATTTAGTGAATTCAAAAACGCATGTCAATTGCTTTTTTTGTTAAAACCTCGTACATACCCCACTGGTCAAATAAAAGTCTGTACCGTTATTTCATACTTGACGGGTGATCCACGGGCCTGGGCAGACTCTCTCTTTGAGAATAATGATCAGATTCTCAACACCTATTCCTTATTCCTAGTGGAACTCGCTAGTTTATACGATGACCCCAATAGGCAGAGTACTGCTGATATTCAGTTGAGGGCCTTAAAACAAGGAAGGAGACCTGTAGAAGACTTTGTATCTGAGTTCAAAAGATGGACCCTTGATTCAGGGTGGAATGACACATCTTTGCGAACTCAATTCAGACTCGGGTTATCGGAAGCTGTTAAAGACGAGCTCGCCCGAGCTGATTTACCTGGCTCCTTGGAGGCCTTGATAAAACTTAGTATCAACATAGACAGACGACTGCGAGAAAGAAGGGCTGAAAAGATGGGAATGCCATTGTCTAGTCCTTCTCAGATTTCGGCCTTTGACCCTACTCCCATGGATGTAGGAACCATACGCCCACCTTTAACGACTACTGAACGAGCTAGAAGAACATCCAGAAATCTCTGCATGTACTGCGCATCCTCGAATCATTTGATAAGCACCTGTCCCCTTATCCGCAAAAAAGAGGGTGAGTGTTCACATGTCTTGCTGGGAGGATTAACGACTTCCTTTTCTAACCCCTATCTTTTTGTTCATTTAATATTACAATGGGACCAAACTAGGATCACCACCAAGGCTATGGTCGACACTGGATCTTGTGGAAACTATATTGATACACGCTTTGTTACCTTAAATAAAATACCTATTATTTCAAAATCTAAGCCTGTTTCTGTTAGTTTCATTAATGGTATTCCACTGTCTTCTGGTCCAATTACCAACCAGACACAGGCACTCCTTGCCACTACCAACGAATCACATGTGGAGACCATCACCTTTGACATACTATCCTCACCCCATTTCCTATTATTTTGGGACTTCCCTGGTTACACACACACCAACCAATCATAGATTGGAAAAAACGGACTTTGGTTTTCCCTTCTCACTATTGTGAGAATACGTGTAACCTCCCATCTGCGCATAGTAGGGGGTATGTAGAGTTTGTCATTGTAATAGAGGAAGCCTTCTGCATCAGTACTTAGTTGTGGTGGAGGTGAATCCATTCTTATACTGTGCAAAATCTCTTCCTTCAAGGAACGGACAACACCAATAATGCGTTCATAGGGTATTATGGGAATGGAAGGGATTTCGGCACAGTTATCTTCGGTTAATTGTGATAGTGCATCCGCTTTTTTATTTTTGTCTGCAGGCGTGTAGGTCACTAGGAAATTAAATCTTAAAAAGAATAATGACCATCGTACCTGCCGGTGAGAGAGAGTCTTGTTAGTCTGGAGGTATTGAAGGTTTTTATGATCTGTATATATGAGTATTGGTAACTGGGTACCTTCGAGCAGATGTCGCCAATTCTCCAGTGCCAGTTTTATGGCAAGCAACTCCTTTTCACCCACTGGCTTATTCACCCCAGGGCTGCTTTGTGATTTTGAAAAGAAAGCAACTGGGTGGAGTGATGAAGTGTTTGTTGGTCGTTGGGAGAGAACTGCTCCTACTGCCATATTTGACGCATCTACCTCTAGAATATATTGGAGGGATGGGTCTGGATGGCGTAGTATGGGAGCAGAAGTAAAGCTTGACTTTAACAAGCAGAAAGCTTGATTTGCTTCTTCTGACCATTTGAATGGTTTTTTTATACTTGTCAGTTGTGTGAGAGGTCTCACAATGGCGGAAAAGTTCTTGATGAACTTCCTATAGAAGTTTGAGAATCCAAGGAATCGCTGTAGGGCCTTACGAGTTGTTGGTATAGGCCAGTCTAGAATACAGGATATCTTACTCATATCCATCTTAATTCCAGTTTTGGATATGAAGTATCCTAGAAATAATATTTCTTCTTTATGAAATAGACATTTTTTTAATTTCACATATAGTCTGTGTGAGAGCAGTCTGGACAACACAAGTCTTACATGTTTTATGTGTTCAGGCATAGATCGAGAATAAATAAGTTTATCGTCTAGGTATACTACAACACAGACATCAAGTAAGTCTCTAAAGATGTCGTTTATGAATCTTTGGAAAGCTGCGGGAGCATTACATAGCCCGAATGGCATCACAAGGTATTCGAATAGTCCGTATCTGGTTCTGAATGCTGTTTTCCACTCATCCCCGTCACGGATTCGGATTAGGTTGTATGCCCCTTTCAGGTCTAATTTGGTGAAATAAGTAGCCCCACGCACCTGTTCAATAAGTTCAGGGATGAGCGGCAAAGGATAGCGATCCTTTATCGTAATCGTGTTTAATTGCCTATAATCGATAATAGGCCTGAGACTGGAATCCTTATTGCGGACAAAGAAAAGTCCTGCAGCAGTGGAAGAAGTAGAGGGTCTAATGAACCCCTTTGTCAAATTCTCATCCAAGTATTCCTTGAGATGAGAAAGTTCATCCTGTGAAAGGGGATAAACATGACCGAAAGGCAATTTGCTGTTAGGGAGTAGATTGATAGTGCAATCGTAATCCCTATGGGGAGGCAACACTTGAGCATTTTTCTCAAGAAACACTTCGGACAGATCCTGATAGCATAGTGGTGCAATTTCATCTGACACCACAGACAGAATCTTCCCATAAGATGGGAGGTTACACGTATTCTCACAATAGTGAGAAGGGAAAACCAAAGTCCATTTTTTCCAATCTATGATTGGTTGGTGTGTGTGTAACCAGGGAAGTCCCAAAATAATAGGAAAATGGGGTGAGGATAGTATGTCAAAGGTGATGGTCTCCACATGTGATTCGTTGGTAGTGGCAAGGAGTGCCTGTGTCTGGTTGGTAATTGGACCAGAAGACAGTGGAATACCATTAATGAAACTAACAGAAACAGGCTTAGATTTTGAAATAATAGGTATTTTATTTAAGGTAACAAAGCGTGTATCAATATAGTTTCCACAAGATCCAGTGTCGACCATAGCCTTGGTGGTGATCCTAGTTTGGTCCCATTGTAATATTAAATGAACAAAAAGATAGGGGTTAGAAAAGGAAGTCGTTAATCCTCCCAGCAAGACATGTGAACACTCACCCTCTTTTTTGCGGATAAGGGGACAGGTGCTTATCAAATGATCCGAGGATGCGCAGTACATGCAGAGATTTCTGGATGTTCTTCTAGCTCGTTCAGTAGTCGTTAAAGGTGGGCGTATGGTTCCTACATCCATGGGAGTAGGGTCAACGGCCGAAATCTGAGAAGGACTAGACAATGGCATTCCCATCTTTTCAGCCCTTCTTTCTCGCAGTCGTCTGTCGATGTTGATACTAAGTTGTATCAAGGCCTCCAAGGAGCCAGGTAAATCCGCTCGGGCGAGCTCGTCTTTAACAGCTTCCGATAACCCGAGTCTGAATTGAGTTCGCAAAGATGTGTCATTCCACCCTGAATCAAGGGTCCATCTTTTGAACTCAGATACAAAGTCTTCTACAGGTCTCCTTCCTTGTTTTAAGGCCCTCAACTGAATATCAGCAGTACTCTGCCTATTGGGGTCATCGTATAAACTAGCGAGTTCTGCTAGGAATAAGGAATAGGTGTTGAGAATCTGATCATTATTCTCAAAGAGAGAGTCTGCCCAGGCCCGTGGATCACCCGTCAAGTATGAAATAACGGTACAGACTTTTATTTGATCAGTGGGGTATGTACGAGGTTTTAACAAAAAAAGCAATTGACATGCGTTTTTGAATTCACAAAATTTTTTCCGATCACCTGTAAACACTAGAGGAGAGTTTATTTTAGGTTCAGGAGGCTGAACAGCAGTAAGTCGTGAGAGCTGGATTACCTGCTGTGTCAGAGTCTGATTCTTTTCTTGTACGTCAGTCAGAGCAAGTATTAACGCTTTTACTTGTTGTGTTAATTGTGTCACTTGAGTGGGTAATTCTGCTGAATCCATTTTTAAGGTTTGTTCAATCTGTAATGCTCCTGCGTTTTTATTATAGGCTGGATTTGCAGCTGCAAAATCTCCACTCAGTAGTCATGTAGAGATGTGTTGAATACCAGATCCAACTCTCCAGGACTCATCACCGTGGGCCTGTCAGCTTCAACATACAGATATATACACACTCAATGAGATGTTCCTGGAGTGATAGTATGTATATGATAGTATGAAGGTGATGTGCTGAAGGGACAGGTGTGAACAGTGACAAGGATGGTAATCACTTGATAGGTTTTGTATAGGAGAGTTCAAGATGGTATTTAGGAATGCAGATAGGTTAGTATCGAGTAAGGTAACTGGTGGTGAGGACAGCAGATGACAAATACAGGATAGACTAACCCAGTGCAAGGATAGATAGTAGTAGACAGGAGAGCTAGCAATCTATGCAGCAGTGCAGATGATAGATGGTAGTAGGCTCAAGAGCTAGCAATCTATGTAACAGTGCAGATGATAGGATAGTATGGATAGGTGGTAACAGTCCTTAATGTGCATAGGTAGATAGTGCAATAAGGTTATGGAGGGTTCCCCTGCGGGGTACTTATCACTTGTAATGTTAGTAGTTTAGAGAAGTCCAGTACATAAGCAATGGTCCGGTAGTGAGATACAGGGATCAGTAGCGAGGTTCCGGTCTGCTCCGGGTAAAGGGAATAGCTGGAGGTTCCGATCGAGAGACAGGCTTGAAAGCATGTGGATAACAAGGCAGGTTGAACGAACAATGTGAGTGAGACCGCCGGCGGTTGAAATAGCCGCTCTGCGGCGCTCAGCAGTGACATTATCGTTCTTAAAGGTATATGCGTACCACCTGAAGAGAAAGGTGGGACGCATTACAGAGAAAAGTGGTGATTAAGGGTACCGGAGGTACCGGAATCTTACAGAGACGGAGTAATATCAGAGCAATTGGGATCCCTGAGCGGGCGGAAGGTAAAGATCCTGTGGCTTTCATTGAACAATGGCTGCTCTCTACTTTTGGGCAAGAATCCTATACTTCCATGTTTTCGGTGGAACTTGCTCATAGGGTGCCTATGCGACCTCTTCCTCCTGGAGCCCCCACGCACTTTCATCTTCAAATTCCTCAATTACTAAAGCCAGGGGAATGCAGGGGAGGCTCAAGATTGACAACTCAAGGATCTCCCTGTTTCCCGATTACTCTGCGGTGGTGCAGAAACAGCGTGCAAAATTCGAAGAGGTCAAGAGGAGATTGCGGGACTTGAATGTTCAATACGCTATGCTGTACCCTTCCAGGCTCCGGGTGGTGGCCCGGGATGAGGTGTTGTTCTTTGATAAGCCTTCTGCTGCTGTTCAATGGCTGGATGCTAATGGTGGGGCCCTGCGGGCGGCCACTTCCCCCAGGCGAGAAGACCTTTGAGGATTGTTTCTACTTTTTGGAACTTTTGTACTCTTTTCGGCCGGTCATGGATCCTTTCGGTTCTCCTGCCTATACTTGGCACTTGATGTTACACACACTTTTCCTGTTATGATGGGAGCTCTTCTGCTGCACTAATGGTTGCTACCTCTCACATGGTTGCTAATTTTGAGGAGACTACACTTGCATCGGTGGTCCCTCTCCGGTTTCCCTCCCTTGGTCGTGACTGGACATGCCCTATTGACTCGTCCCTTCCCCCACACGTGGCAGACGTGTATTGCCTTTTTGTTCCCCCCTTTTTGCCTTTTTTCTGGTCCTGGACTTTGGTTCGATTTTTGCTTTTCCTGCATGTACTTTGTCGCTCTACTGCTATTATTTTACCCTATGCTGTGGATGTTCCTATTGACTGTTCTCTATGCTGGGGCTGCACCGGTACTGTGTGGGCTGGGCGACTACTCCTGTTGCTCTCTCTATATAGCTGGGCTGTGCTGATGGGGTGTAGTTGGTTCACCCTTTCTGGGTGCCCTCTTTCGCCTCCCTGGCCGGGTTGCCTGACGCTCCGTGTATGGCTACATTTTGACTAAGGCTGATAATATTTGTGTGATGTCCTGGAATGTGCGGGGCCTCGGCAACCCGGTAAAGAGGACAGCGGTGCTCCGCACCATCAAACGCCTGCAGGCAGATGTGGTTTGCCTGCAGGAGACCCATATGTCTCCTTCCACTTCCCCATGTCTAGCTCCTAGCGTATTTAGTCACCAGTTCCACTCTGTTTACTCCACTTATTCGAGAGGGTGTGTATTTTGATTAAGAAGGGGGTACGGTTTCTATGCTCAAAGTCTGTGATTGACCCTGAGGGCCGGTTTGTTTTATCCTGCCAACTAGCAAGCCTTAGGTGTGTACTTGTGCCCCCCCCCCCGTATTCTGCAGGGGTACTTAAACTTATCGTGCCACATATTGCTCAACTTCCTGATGTGCCCCTGCTGATGTTGGGGGACTTTACTGCTGTACTTGACTTTGCCTGGGATAGGTTTTCCTCTCACTCCGGTGGACTTATGCTGGCCGGGGGGGCTATGCCCCTTGCTCGGTTGGTGGGTGAACTCAGACTGACAGATGTCTGGAGGATGGGCCACCCTGAGGTACGAAAGTTTTCGTGCTTCTCGGCGTCACACTCGGGATTGTCTAGGATAGATCTGGGGCTGGGTAATGGTTCGCTACTGCCTCTGGTGGTCGTGGCGGGAAAATCCCTTTGGAAACTCAATGCATTCTGGCTGACGCTCTTTCCTAGTCCTGATCCCCTGCCACCCAAACTAACGTCCTTTTTTGCTGACAATTTGGAATCCGCAGAGGTGGGGGTGGTGTGGGATGTGGCTAAGGCATTCATGGGAGGTCAGTTTATACGTACGGTTAATGTCATTAAAACGGACACCAGGCAATGGGAGAATACTGTGTTGGACGCAGTGACTAGAGTGGAGGAAACTTATGATAGGGACCCGTCAGATGATACTCAGAGGTCGTGGCTGGCTGCCCAATCTATGGCCAAGTCGGTCTCGATTCAAAAGGCTGAAAACAAGCACTTCTTCTTGCAGCAGAGGTATTTTGAGAAGGGAGAAAACACGGGTCATATGTTGGCCATGCTGGTTCGCTCGCAGCAGCCTTGCGGCATTTATACCCCAGATTAAGGATCCTCAGGGGGTGCTCTGGCACGCCACGGCTGACATACGGAGAGTACTTGAGAAGTTTTATGCTGATCTTTACTCCTCTAAGATCTCGGCTGACTCACGAGAAATTGCCGATTTTTTTGGCTTCCTGCGATTTGCCTTCTCTGTCTGCCTGGGACGTGGCTGTGCTTGGGGCCCCCCTTACGGAAAACGAACTTTATGCGGCCTTGAAATCTACTAAGCCTGGTAAATCTCCGGGGGCTGATGGTATCCCGTCGGAGGTTTACAGCCGATACGCTGAACAGTTGGTGCCCGTGCTGCTGCGGGTATATAACGAAGCCTTCCGTATTGGCCGCTGTTAGGAATGCTTCCTGAGCACACTGATGTGCTGTCATGAATCTGCAAGGGTTAACCTAAAGCAGACTAATTGCAGTAATTGGCAACGAGGCTGCCTTATTTAAACAGCTCAGAAGCACTGTGTCTTTGCTGACTTGTCTGCAGCTCTTCCTGTGTTCCTGAAGCCTGCTTCCTGTTACCTGTTTGATATCCATTTTGACCTTTGGCTTGTTCCTGACCTTGTTGACCTGCTGCCCGTCCTGACCCCCGGCTTGTTTGACCATTCTCTCGGATCTCCCTTGTCTGCTTATCTGCCTTCGGATCATGACCGGCTTCTCCCTGTCATGGTCTTACCTTCTTGCTGTTCTCCTTCGTTTGACATGTGCTGGCGGCCATCTTGGTTTCTGGGTTTCTTGTAGCCTCCCACCCTGCGGCTCCTCCTTCCCACTGGGAGGAGCTGGATGCCTAGCTCATATATATAGGAGGTCTGTGGCTTCAGTTCCCTGCTTGGTCCTCCTGTGTTCACATGCTTCTAAGACTGTTGCTGCTTCTGGTTCCTGTTCCTGGCTTCGTCTGACTACCCTGCTGGTTCCTGATCCTGGCTTCGTCTGACTACCCTGCTGGTTCCTGATCCCGGCTTCGTCTGACTACCCTCCTGGTTCCTGACCCCTGGCTTCGCAAAGACTCTGCTTCGGTTTCGCCATCCGTTTGGACTTTTGCTTTATAGCTTGTTTTTCAATAAAGCTTTCTTATTTTCACTTATCTGTTGTTGTACGTCTGGTTCATGGTTCCGTGACATTAGGACCAAGCCATGAATTCTGACGGTACAGGGCCATCCTCGCTACCCACGCTGGTTGCCAGACTTGATCAGCAGGATCACCTGTTGGGTCGGTTCGCCGTGGCGTTGCAAACCCTGCTTGAACGCACGGTACCACAGGCCATGAATTCTGACGGTACAGGGCCATCCTCACTACCCACGCTGGTTGCCAGACTTGATCAGCAGGATCACCTGTTGGGTCAGTTCGCCGTGGCGTTGCAAACCCTGCTTGAACGCACGGCTCATTTCGCTCCCGTTGCCGATGGGTCGGTTGTCGCTCCTGGGCCCGCTCCTACTGCCGCTCCGGTTGTTGCGCCAGAGTCTACCCTGACACCTGTTGTTGCGCCTGCGGTGTTTCGGGGTATGTCCGGTTCTGCCCCCCTTCCACAGCACTTTGGGGGAGAGCCAACTCAGTGCCGAGGTTTCCTTAACCAGGTGGGCATTTATTTCGAGTTGCTGCCACATGCCTTTCCTACTGAGAGATCAAAGGTGGGCTTCTTAATCTTGCTGCTCTCGGACAAGGCCTTGGCCTGGGCCAGTCCTTTATGGGAGAACAACAATCCGGTGGTTGCCGAGTTTTCCGGTTTTGTTGCTTCTCTTCGGAAGGTATTCGATGTGCTGGCTCGTGCTGCCTCTGCTGCGAAGCTCCTTATGTCCATCAGACAGGGTTCACGATCCGTAGCTGAATACGCCATTGAGTTTCGTACCCTGGCAGCAGAGGTGGGCTGGAATAATGAGGCTCTGGTCGCTGCTTTCTCTCATGGTCTCTCGGATGCCTTGAAGGATGAGGTTGCAGCTAAGGACCTACCAGTGGAGCTCGAGTCTCTTATTTCTTTCCTGATTTTGATTGACACCAGACTCAGGGAGAGACCTTCCTTTAAGGAGAGTCTGCGGAGGCCTCCTAACAGATTGGCGCCTACCTTTGCTGTCCCACCCGTGCCTCCCTCTCCTCCCACGCCTCCTGGGGATGACTTGTCTGGGGGTGAACCCATGCAGCTGGGGTTTGCTCGCCTGTCCGAGGGGGAGAGGGTACTCCGGAGACGCGAGGGCCGATGCATGTACTGTGGTCTCGGTGGGCATTTTCGGTTGGCATGTCCGAACCGTCCGGGAAACGCTCGCACCTGAGATCCTGTCGGGGGCAGATCTTGGGTGGAGTCTCCTCGTCCCCGGTTTCCCGTGTTGACAAACCACTGATCACTGTTGTCCTCTCCTGGGTCGGGGGCTCGGTGACGACCCAGGCGTTGGTGGACTCTGGTGCTGGTGGTTTGTTCATTGATAGTGTGTTCGCTGCCGCCAATTCAATTCCTCTGCAGGCTCGAGGTTCTCCTCTGGCTCTTGAGGCGATAGACGGCAGACCCCTTCTGCCGCCACATGTGACTCATGAGACCCTTCCAGTGGGGTTAGCCATTGGTACCGTCCACAGAGAGTCGGTCTGCTTCCAGGTTATTTCGTCTCCACACTACTCGGTGGTCTTGGGGTACCCCTGGCTCCAGAAGCATAATCCGATTTTCGATTGGAGATCGGCCGAGATCCTCTCGTGGTCACCGCAGTGTGGGACTAGTTGCATCCATGGGCCTGTCAAGTTGCTGTGTACTTCCTCGGACTCTCTGTTGCCTCCTGAATATGAGGAGTACCGGGATGTATTCGATAAGGTGCGCGCGGTTGCCCTACCTCCGCACCGCCCATACGATTGTGCCATCGAGTTACAATCTGGTGCCGTTCCTCCTCGTGGCAAAGTCTATCCACTGTCGGTAGCGGAGAATGAGGCCATGGAGGAGTACGTGAGGGAGGCGCTTTCACGCGGACACATTCGCAAATCCTCGTCCCCGGCAGGGGCTGGATTTTTCTTTGTGAAAAAGAAGGGCGGTGAGTTGAGGCCAGACTTGTATAAAGTACTCGAAATTTCTACTTGAGTAAAAGTACAAGTGCTCGATCAAAAAATTACTTGAGTAGAAGTGGAAGTGCTCGCAGAAAAAGTTACTTAAGTAGAAGTACTAAAGTATTCAACATTTTTTTTACTTAAGTATTGCAAGTAGTTTTTTCAAAAAATTTGCTACTTAAGTACTAAAAGTAAAAAGTACCAGTAGTTTTGAAAAAAAATTTCTACTCAAGTACTGAAAGTAGAAGTACAAGTACTGTGTTATGTAGTTATTAAAGAAAGAAGTCAAAAGTATGAACATCATATTGTTTTTATTATTTCAAATGATTTATTCAAATGATTAACCTGTGTTTGTTAGTAGTTTCTTGATGCACTTTAAGCGCTGTAGCACCATTTATTTGTTTGTTTCATATTTTCTTTTTATTGGAAAGATTTGGTATAGCAGCTTTTATTATACACAGCCTTTATTTTCGTATGCGCTGATTTACAAATGACATTATACACATTTTTTTGAGCTTTATGCAACCTGCCATCTACTGTTCTGGCAGTGGTAATTTTTTTAAAAGTAACGAGTAACTATGCAGCACAAAAAAAAAATACTTGAGTAGAAGTATCGAAATCATCGAAAAAATGTAGTGAAGTAAAAGTAGAAGTAGGAGAAAAAAATTCTACTCTAGGAAAGTACAGATACCGCATTTCGGTACTTAAGTACAGTACTTAAGTAGTTCTACTTTGTTACTATACATCTCTGGTTGAGGCCTTGCATCGATTACAGGGGTCTCAATCGCATCACGATCAAGAACGCTTACCCGATACCCTTGATTTCCGAGCTGTTCGATCGCCTTAAAGGGGCCACGGTCTTTACCAAACTCGACCTGAGGGCGGCATATAACCTCGTAAAGATCAAGGCGGGCGATGAGTGGAAGACCGCGTTTAACACCAGGACCGGTCATTATGAATCCTTGGTTATGCCCTTTGGGCTGTGCAATGCGCCCGCAGTCTTTCAGGAATTCATCAACGATGTTTTCCGTGACCTGTTGCAGCAGTGTGTGGTGGTCTATTTGGATGACATCTTGGTATATTCTGAGTCCATGGAGACCCACATTCTGGATGTCAGACGAGTGTTGCAACGGTTACGAGAGAACAAGCTGTTCGGTAAGCTTGAGAAATGCGAATTTCACCGATCCCAGGTAACCTTCTTAGGTTACATCATTTCCGCTGAGGGGTTCTCCATGGATCCTGAGAAGGTTTCGGCTGTCTTACAGTGGCCCCAGCCCAGTGGTCTTCGCTCCCTGCAGCGCTTTTTGGGCTTCGCCAATTATTATCGGAAGTTCATCAGGGACTTTTCCATGCTAGCCAAGCCTCTCACGGATCTGACCAGGAAGGGCAGTAATTCCCAGGTCTGGCCGCCCGAGGCCATCCGAGCTTTTGAGGCTCTAAAGTCCGCCTTTGTGTCGGCTCCGATTCTGTCGCATCCCAACCCTGGGTTGCCCTTTGTCCTCGAGGTGGACGCGTCTGAGACGGGAGTAGGCGCCCTTCTGTCTCAGCGTAGAACACCAGAGGGTCGTCCTCTGCTTCCTTGTGGGTTTTACTCCCGGAAACTGTCTCCCGCGGAGTGCAACTACCAGATTGGTGACAGGGAGTTATTGGCCATCGTGCAGGCTCTTAAAGAATGGAGGCACTTGCTCGAGGGTTCGGTGGTTCCGGTCCTCATCCTGATGGACCACAAGAATCTGACCAACCTTTCTGAGGCCAAGAGATTGACACCACGTCAGGCCAGATGGGCTCTGTTCTTGTCACGTTTTAATTACGTGGTCTCCTACCTACCCGGTTCCAAGAACATCAGGGCGGATGCCTTATCACGGCAGTACTCCGACCTGTCCAGGGAGGAGTCGATTCCGACTTCGGTCATACCTCCGAATCAGATCCTGGCCGCCATTCGCACCAGCCTGACCTCTCCCCTGGGTGAGCAGATTTTGGCGGCTCAATCTGGTGCTCCCTCTGGGAGACCCAACGGCAGATGTTTTGTGCCTGAGGAGTTGCGCACTCGGTTGTTGCGAACCTACCATAACTCCAAGACCGCGGGGCATCCTGGAAAGAATCAGCTGTCCTGGGCTGTTTCACGTCTGTTCTGGTGGCCTTCCCTACGTTCCGACATCGCCGCATATGTAGCGGCATGCTCCGTTTGTGCCCAGAGTAAGTCCCCTCGGCACCTTCCGTTGGGCCTTCTGCAACCCTTAGCCACCGGGGAGCGCCCATGGTCACACCTGGGGATGGATTTCATTGTGGACCTCCCTGCATCCTGAGGCCATACGGTCATTCTCATGATTGTGGATCGGTTTTCCAAAATGTGCCACTGTGTTCCTCTCAAGAAGTTACCCTCTGCACAGGAGTTTGCCACGATTTTTGCCAGGGAGGTCTTCCGGTTGCACGGTTTGCCCAAGGAGATTGTGTCGGATCGGGGGAGTCAGTTTGTGTCCAGGTTCTGGCGCGCCTTTTGCTCCCAGTTGGGGATTCATCTCTCCTTCTCCTCGGCTTACCACCCTCAGTCCAATGGGGCCGCAGAACGATCCAATCAGGCCTTGGAGCAATTCCTTCGTTGCTATGTCTCCGATCACCAAGACAATTGGGTTGACCTCCTGCCTTGGGCTGAGTTTGCCAGGAACACGGCGGTGAACTCTTCCTCTGGGACGTCTCTCTTCATGGCCAACTATGGGTTCCAACCTGCCGTGTTACCGGAGGTATTCTCTCCCCAGGATATTCCGGCTGTGGAGGATCACCTTTCCGTCCTACGTGCTTCTTGGGTACAGATCCAGAAGTCTCTTGAGGTCTCTGCGCAGGCTGATCGCAGACGAGCGCCTGCTCCTTCCTACCAGGCCGGAGACCGTGTATGGTTGTCCACCCGCTACCTCAACCTTCGAGTGCCCACTCCCAAGCTGGCGCCTCGCTTTGTTGGTCCCTTCCGAGTGCTTCGCAGGGTAAACCCGGTAGCCTATGCCCTTGCGCTTCCTCCTGGCATGCAGATCTCCAACGTGTTTCATGTCTCCCTGTTGAAGCCACTGGTGTGTAATCGTTTCACTTCCTCGGTTCCTCAGCCTCGTCCAGTCCAAGTGGGCAATCGTGAGGAGTATGAGGTGAGCAATATCCTGGACTCACGCCTGGTCCGCGGTCGGGTGCAGTTTTTGGTTCATTGGCGTGGTTATGGTCCAGAGGAGCGTTCCTGGGTTCCCTCCGCAGATGTCCATGCTCCTGCCTTGCTCCGAGCCTTCCACGCACGCTTCCCTCAGAAACCGTTCTTTACTCCGCGGAGGAGGGGCCCTTGAGGGGGAGGTACTGTCATGGTCTTACCTTCTTGCTGTTCTCCTTCGTTTGACATGTGCTGGCGGCCATCTTGGTTTCTGGGTTTCTTGTAGCCTCCCACCCTGCGGCTCCTCCTTCCCACTGGGAGGAGCTGGATGCCTAGCTCATATATATAGGAGGTCTGTGGCTTCAGTTCCCTGCTTGGTCCTCCTGTGTTCACATGCTTCTAAGACTGCTGCTGCTTCTGGTTCCTGTTCCTGGCTTCATCTGACTACCCTGCTGGTTCCTGATCCTGGCTTCGTCTGACTACCCTGCTGGTTCCTGATCCCGGCTTCGTCTGACTACCCTCCTGGTTCCTGACCCCTGGCTTCGCAAAGACTCTGCTTCGGTTTCGCCATCCGTTTGGACTTTTGCTTTATAGCTTGTTTTTCAATAAAGCTTTCTTATTTTCACTTATCTGTTGTTGTACATCTGGTTCATGGTTCCGTGACACTCCCTTGGTGGGGCGACCCTGAGGACTGCGACCTGGAATCCACACGCAGCAAAATCCATCCTCCCCACTAGAAGCTCTGGCGAAAACCGGTGGATACTTAGATTCCGCAACTCAGGTTAGCCTGTGTCACTTACCTTGGGGGTTCCCATCTAAGCTCCGCCCTCTGGCACACGTGGGGCCTTCCTCTGCCATCAGGCTACCACTTGTATCCCTAACAGTACAAATCAGCCATGACGGAGCCTGCAAGAGAAGCCTCACGGTTGGAAGAGATCTGCCAACACCTCGTAGCCCTGTCTCAAACCATAAAGTCGCTTCAAGACGGCTACACACAGCTAGAGGAACGGCTGCGCTCTACGACACTTCAGGGGGATCCTCCTGTATTATCTGCTTCCTCTCCTGCTGCAGCACTCTCTGCACCTGCTTCTGGCCCTACCGTAGTGATGCTGCCACCAGAACCTCGAGTTCCTGCTCCCGAAAAATATTCCAGGGATCGCGGTAAATTCCACGCCTTTCGCAACGCCTGCCAGCTGTATTTCTCCCTGCAACCTCGAACCTTTTCTTTGGAGACCACCAAGGTGGGGTTTGTTATCTCCCTGCTCCTAGGCGAACCCCAGTCCTGGGTTCATCGGCTCCTTGAAGAGGGCAGCCCCCATTAAACTCCTTACGGTCATTTTTTGAGGCCATGGCACAGCTTTATGATGTCCCGCAGCGATCCTCCACCACAGAAGCTGCGCTTCATGTTCTTCAGCAGGGTCGCAGGCCCGTAGAACACTACGTCACTAACTTTCGCCGCATCAGTTCCGATACGTCCTGGAACGAAGCAGCACTCCGGTATCAGTTCCGTCTCGGCTTGTCAGAAGGACTGAAGGACGAGCTGGCGCGGGTAGGTGTCCCCAACGCCTTGGAAGATTTGATTTCCCAGGCCATTCAAATCGACCGGTGGCTACGGGAGCGCAGAGCAGAACGATCTCCGCAGCAGTTCAGACCAGCCTGGACGCTACCACGAGTTGTTCATCCTGCATACTTTTCTTCTGCTGGGTCATACGGCCTGCTTTGTCCCCGGAGGAGAGACGCCGTCGCCAGTTGGGTAACCTGTGCCTGTATTGCGGTGAAGCTGGCCACTATGTGCGCTCCTGCCCGGCAAAATATCATGCCGGCCTCACCATCTGTTGCCAGTTCCTCCCACCTAGCCTTTCCTGTGTCATTACAGCTTCCAGAAGGACTCGTCCCAGTTACTGCAATCATTGACTTGGGAGCCTGCCGTTGTTTCATTGATCGCTCGTTCGCCCTGCAACATGGCGTACCTCTCCGGCTCAAGACTCAGGACCTCACCATATTCCTGGCTGATGGTTCCCACATCAAATCCGGGCCCGTGACCCAAGAAACTTTTCCCCTTCCTATGGTCTCCTCCTCCGGCCATAAGGAACTGATTAGCCTGGATGTTATCACATCCTCCTTATTTCCCATTATCCTGGGATTACCGTGGTTGCAAGCACATAACCCGCAAGTCAATTGGATCACAGGCACCATCCAGTTCCCATCTCTTTACTGCAAGAATTCCTGTCTACCCGCTCCTCCTGAATTCCCCAAGACTCTGTTCTGTCTTGAATCCAACCTGATGTGTGTTCTGTGGTGCCCAAAGCATACCATGATTTCCTGGACGTATTCAGCAAACGGGGAGCAGAGACCTTGCCCCCCCACCGTCCATATGACTGCCCCATCGACTTGCTCCCAGGAGCCGAAATCCCGTTGGGCCGGATTTACCCACTTTCTGAACGTGAGCTGGACGTCTTAAAGGACTATGTAGACGAAAGTCTGAAGAAGGGGTTCATCCGTCCCTCTACCTCTCCAGCAGGGGCAGGTATCTTCTTCGTAGAGAAGAAGGATCACACCCTCCAACCCTGCATAGATTATAGGGATTTAAATAAAGTTGCTATTAAAAACCGTTATCCCCTTCCTCTAGTCCCCGAACTCTTTCAGAGACTCAGATCTGCCATCCTGTTTACTAAGCTGGATCTTCGTGGGGCGTACTACTTGGTGCGCATCCGAGAGGGCAACACTTTGTGAACGACATCTTCAGGGATTGGTTGGATATCTTCATCATCGTATACTTGGATGACATCCTAATCTTCTCAACATCCCTAGAGCAGCACCGCGAGCACGTTCGAAATGTCCTCGGTCGCCTTCGCCAGCATGGTCTCTACGCCAAGGCCGAGAAGTGCGTTTTTGAGCAGAACAGTATCCCATTTCTGGGGTTAAAAATTTCCACAGAAGGAATAGAGATGGATCCTCAGAAGGTCTCTGCCATTCTGGGCTGGCCACCTCCATCAGACAAAAAGGGAGTACAGCGCTTCGTTGGCTTCGCCAATTTTTATAGGAGGTTCATTAAGGGGTTCTCTAACATCATAGCCCCTATTACTCACCTTACTAAGAAGAACGTCCGCTTCCAGTGGACCCCAGAAGCTCAGTCCGCCTTCTCAGTTCTTAAAAAACATTTTACCTCTGCCCCTATCCTAAGTCACCCGGATCCTGCCTTACCCTATCTCCTGGAGGTAGACGCATCGGACGTTGCGGTCGGGGCAGTCATCTCCCAAAGACAGGGAACTAGAGACTTAACTCACCCAATAGCCTTCTTTTCCCGGAAACTCTCTCCCGCGGAGAAAAACTATGATGTCGGGGACCGGGAACTCTTGGCTATCAAAGCCGCTCTCGAAGAGTGGAGATATCTACTAGAAGGAGCATCACACCCGATTCTTATATTTACCGATCATAAGAACCTTGAGTACTTAAGATCTGAAAAGCGACTTAGACCCCACCAGGCCCGACGGGCACTCTTCTTCTCCAGATTCTCGTTCCATATCACCTATCGGCCCGGGTCAAAAAATGTCAAACCGGATGCCCTGTCCCGGATGTTTGATAATACTAAAGAAGAGTTGGTACCTGACACTATCCTGTCAGAGAAAAACTTCCTGCTTACTAGCCTGAAATCCCATCTTGAGCAAGCCTCTGCCAAAATTTCCGGTCCACCTGGGATACCCCTGTCACGCAAGGATGGTTTGTTGTGGGCTAAGGACAAAATATTTGTCCCGGAGGGAGTCAGAGTTTCGGTTCTAGCTGCCTGCTATGACCACCCTCTGGCTGGCCATTTTGGTGTTCATAGGACCCTTGACCTCATGCAACGCACCTTCTGGTGGCCTGAGATGGGAAAAGACTGCAGAAGTTATGTGTCTTCCTGTGTTTCTTGCTCCAGGAGTAAAACCACCAGAAGTAAGGCATGGGGTCTCCTCAGACCACTCCCAATCCCTGACCGGCCCTGGCAAACTATCGCCATGGACTTTATCGTGGAACTTCCACCTTCGGCCGGGTGCTCCGCCATTTTTGTGGTTGTAGACCGGCTTACTAAGATGGCCCACTTTCTACCCCTCAAAGGTACCCCCTCTGCAAAAGAAACTGCAGAAGTCTTCATTAGGGAGATTGTGCGACTCCAAGGGGTACCCACGAACATTATCTCAGACAGAGGGGTACAGTTCACGTCCCGCTTTTGGAGGGCCTTGTGTAAGCTACTAAAAATTGAATTATCTATGTCCTCAGCTTACCAGCCGCAGACGAACGGGCAAACAGAGAGGACAAACCAGACCCTGGAACAATATCTCCGGTGCTTTACCACCTTCGTCCAGGACGACTGGGTAGCATTACTACCATTTGCGGAATTTGCCTTTAATAATTCACCACATTCCTTTACCGGGCAATCTCCCTTCTTTGCCAATTATGGTTTTCATCCTTCCTTTCTGCCCGACGTCCCATCTGATTCCGGAGTGCCCGCAGTTCAGGTCACCATTGACCTCTTCACGAGTAACAACAAACTTCTGCAGGACACCTTGGCCAAGGCTCAGATAGCGTCCAGGTGACCAGGTCTTTTTATCCACAGCTAACCTGTGCTTGGCCTGCCCATCCAAGAAGTTGGCTTCCAGGTTTATCGGCCCATTCCCCGTTAAAATAAGACTCAATGCCGTGTCCTATGAGTTATCCTTACCTGATACCCTACGGATCCATCCTGTGTTCCATGTCACTCTTTTTTAAAACCCGCGGTTCCCGACGCCTTCCCCGGCAGAAGCCCTGGACCTCCGGAACCAGTGATGGTGGATGGCGACATGGAGTACGAAGTTGAGGCTGTACTTGATTGCAGGAAAAGAGGTAACCAGCTTCAGTTCCTTATTAAATGGAAGGGTTATGGGCCGGAAGAGAATTCCTGGGAACCTGAGAGTAACATTCATGCCGCAGACCTGATCCAGGCGTTTTTTCTTGCCCATCCTCAGAAAAGCAGTTTGTTGGGCACCCGGAGGTTGCCCTTAAGGGGGGGGGGCAATGTTAGGAATGCTTCCTGAGCACACTGATGTGCTGTCATGAATCTGCAATCTAAAGGGTTAACCTAGAGCAGATTAATTGCAGTAATTGGCAAAGAGGCTGCCTTATTTAAACAGCTCAGAAGCACTGTGTCTTTGCTGACTTGTCGGCAGCTCTTCCTGTGTTCCTGAAGCCTGCTTCCTGTTACCTGTTTGATATCCGTTTTGACCTTTGGCTTGTTCCTGACCTTGTTGACCTGCTGCCCGTCCTGACCCCCGGCTTGTTTGACCATTCTCTCGGATCTCCCTTGTCTGCTTATCTGCCTTCGGATCTTGACTGGCTTCTCCCTTGGTGGGGTGACCCTGAGGACTGCGACCTGGTATCCACATGCAGCAAAATCCATCCTCACCACTAGAGGCTCTGGTGAAAACCGGTGGATACTTAGATTCCACACCTCAGGTTAGCCTGTGTCACTTACCTTGGGGGTTCCCGTCTAAGCACCGCCCTCTGGCACACGTGGGGCCTTCCTCTGCCATCAGGCTACCACTTGTATCCCTAACAGCCGCCTTCCTGCCTCTATGTCCGAAGCTATAGTTGTTTTCCTGCTGAAGCCCGGCAAGGATCCGCTTTTGGCGGATTCCTAAAGGCCCATATCTCTACTCACAACGGATGTTAAAATTCTAGCTAAGATACTGGCCACTAGGCTGTCCTCTGTTGTCCAAGGGGTTGTCCATAGGGATCAATGGGGGTTTATCCTGACCAGATCGACGGCACTTAATCTCCGCCGACTATTTCTGAACCTTCAGATCCCAGTAGACAACCCTGGGAACCGGGCAGTCTTTTCGCTAGATGCCGCTAAGGCATTCGATAGTGTTGAATGGGTGTACCTATGGGAAGTTCTTAAGCTCTTTGGTGTGGGAGAGAACTTTCTGAACTGGGTGCGGGTACTGTACGCTGCCCCCACGGCCAGACTGAGGGTGAACGGGGAGCTTTCTGGACCCTTCTGTTTGCACAGGGGGACTAGACAGGGCTGCCCGCTATCTCCATTGCTGTTTGCCATGGCACTGGAGACCTTAGCGGCGCGGATTCGGTCCTCCCCTGACATAGTGGGGTTCAGAAGGGGCTCCCATGCAGACATTATCTCACTCTATGCGGATGACACACTGCTCTACCTAGGTGATACCGGGGAATCCTTGCGGGCGGTAATGTCCCTTATTGACTATTTTGGGTCCCTGTCGGGATTTTCCATAAATTGGGATAAATCAGTTTTAATGCCCCTTGATCCCTTTTCCGGACTGTGCATCCACAGTGCGAGTGGTTGACTCCTTCAAATATTTGGGGATCCAGGTGTTTCCTGATCCTACCCAGTATATCACACTGAACCTCGTACCTCTGCTGCAAAGTTCCCTTGTCGGTGGCTGGGCGAGTCAATCTAATTAAGATGGTGTGGGCTCCTCAACTTCTTTATGTCTTGCACAACTCCCCAATCTGGATACCCAGGAAATGGTTCTATAGGATTGACTCCCAGTTCTGAGAACTGATCTGGTGCAAAAAAGTGGCTAGGATTAAATTGGCTACCCTTCAGATGGGCAAGGATAGTGGTGGCTTGGCAGTCCCCAACCCCAGAGTATATTTTCTAGCCTTCCAGGTTCAGCATATGGGGGGCTGGGGTCTTTTGGATCCATTCGATCCTATTGGGTCCTTATTGGTCCCTCCTGACTCGCCTCACCCTGTCCTTGTACACCATGAAGCGGGGTTCTCCAATATGGGGACTCGGTTACCCACACTCGCCTTGATTCGCATGGTGTGGCGCTGTGTCAAGGGGATGTTGCAGATCACGGGTTACCTTCCTCAGACTCCGATTTGGCATAATCGCAACTTATACACATGATGTGGGTATACTTATACACATGATGTGGAGATGTCCCAAGCTGTTTCGCTACTGGGGGAAGGTAATTGACACGATCTCTAAAGTGTATAATTTTCAGCTACTAAGGGATCCTGTGGTCTGTCTGCTTGGTGCTCTGGAGGTGGACACTCTGACCCCAAATGCTCACGTTGCCGTGTTGCGATTGTTGTATATTGCTCGCAAATTAATTGCTAGATTTTGGATCGCCTCCAGGGTGCCGAGCAGGGGCCAGTGGATAACACAGGTCAATGCCTCTTTAATCAGGGAAAAGCTGACATACCAGCATCGAAATGCTCACAAGAAATTTGCCTCGTTATGGCAACCTTGGTTGGATGACCCGGCCTTGGCTCCCCCCAGTTGGTTATGGATCGGCTGCTCATTGGATAGGGTAGCATTTCTTGAGAAGGTCTAGCGTGCAGAGTCCTCCCATCCTTTCCCTTCCTTTCCCCCCTCCCCCTCCCTTTAAGTTTTCTGCCACTGTTTTCCTTTTTTCCCTTCCCTTCTCCTTTGCACTTAGTACTTCAGGTGGGTTTTTGCTACTTTACGGAGGTGTGTGCTATATTGCTAGATGTTTATGGTCCTATTACTATTGGGAGGGAATAACTGTATGTTTTTATTTATCCTTCTCTTATGCACATGGGCACATGCTCAGGTTTGTTTACTTGGCTGTAATTTTCACCTGAATGCGATGGTTTATGGATGACGTTTTCCTGTACTGTTGCTGTTATATCTTTTATATATTTGTATTTTTCCGAACACTGGTTCTGTAACTGATTATGTCTACCGTTCATGTTATTTATTCAGTGTACTGTTTATACTCAATAAATATTAAAAAAAATTTCAGACCTTTGGTGATCAAATGCAAAAAAAAAATGCTTTTTAGACACTTGGAGACCCAAACAAATGTTTCAGGTGGTTGGTTACCAAATGCAATTATCTTGTCCAAATCCGGCTTTTTAAGACTCTAATAGACGAAAATACAGTCATTTTGACTAAATTTTTATTTCAGACCTTTGGTGACCAAATGCAGTTATTTTGACTAAAAAGGGCTTTTTAGACACTTGGAGACCAAAATAGAATCATTTTGTCCCAAAAAATGTTTTCAGATCACTGGTAACGAAATGCAATTATCTTGTCTAAAACCGGCTTTTTAAGACTCTAAAAGACAAAAAATACAGTCATTTTGGCTAAAAAGTTTTTCAGACCTTTGGTGACCAGATGCAGTTATTATGACTAAAAAAGGCTTTCTAGACACTTGGAGACCAAAATAGAGCCATTTTGACCCAAACAAATGTTTCAGGCGATTGGTTACCAAATGCAATTATCTTGTCCAAAACCGGCTTTTTAAGACTCTAATAGACGAAAATACAATCATTTTGACTAAATTTTTTTTTCAGACCTTTGGTGACCAAATGCAGTTATTTTGACTAAAAGGGGCTTTTTAGACACATGGAGACCAAAATAGAGTCATTTTGACCAAAAAAAATTTTCAGATCACTGGTAAGGAAATGCAATTATCTTGTCTAAAACCGGCTTTTTAATAATGAAAAATAGAAATAGGACATATATTGCAAAAGACCTTAGGAGGAAAAATGGATAAATATAACTTATAGCAAAGTCATATTAAAGATGTAAAAAATGAACGGCAATGCAAAATAAGAATAGTAATAAAAAGCTGGTGAATCACACCTCCATCCCTAATTTGATACATGAAGCAAGGGGAGGGAAAGTGGGACTTTAAATGAGACTCCTGACCAAAAGAGTCTCCATCCCTAATTTGGTTAACACAAGATAAAAGCAATGTGGGACTTTAAATGAGGTGTGTCCAGCTGTAAAATTAGATTATAAATATATGGTAGAAAGAACCAGATAGGTAGAGATAAAGTAAATCATTTATTAAAAAGTCTATGGACCAAATATAGGTAGAACCAAAGTATTCACTATACACATGCATCCCATGGTAGTGGGAATTACATAAATGAAATACATATGGGTATAAGTGATCTAAAGACAATAATAATGGTAATCAGATAATACAATTAGACTTAATACATTCTGGTATATGGTAGAACTCGTAAAAGGGTCAAGAAATAAAGATACATAATAAACATTGTAATTGATGGATTGCCTGTAGATAACTCAACGCGTTTCGTGAACACAATTCACTTCGTCAGGAGTAGGCAGTAAAAGTAAGTACAGTTCAAAAATCTGAAAAAAGAAATACCTAAGGTAAATAACAATATATGTCCAGTGAGCAGGTAGACCTGAGGCACCTGACAGTGATGTAACTTACAATGCGATATCAGTTTGAGTTTTCAAGGGGTAACCAGATTGTTCGGGAATATGTCCAACCCGGGAGCTGAGGGAGCGAAACCCCCGTGCATCGTGCAGGTGTATATAATATAGAGTGTAGAAGGCGGCTCTCAAACATGGGGGGATCCCAGAACTTAACCATAGTAATTGGGTATGTCTGTAAGAATATGAACGCTGAATGGGTAAATGTTATAGGCAAAGTATGCATGATAATATGGGGATACATATGGTAGAAACCCCAGGAGAGCCTAAGCCACGAAAAAGTGAAATAAAGTATAATTGCATTTGGTAACCAATCGCCTGAAACATTTGTTTGGGTCAAAATGACTATTTTGGTCTCAAAGTGTCTAAAAAGCCTTTTTTAGTTAAAATAACTGCATTTGGTCACCAAAGGTCTGAAAAACTTTTTTTTAGCCAAAATGACTCTATTTTTGTCTTTTAGAGTCTCAAAACGCCGCTTTTAGACACGATAACTGCATTAGGTAACCAATGGCCTGAAAACATGTTTTTGGTCAAAATGACTCTATTTTTGGTCTCCAAGTGTCTAAAAAGCCTATTTTAGATTAATATCAGTGTAAGATCTGGTACGTTGCTTCAATAAATTATCTTTTTCATATATATGATTTTTTATATAGCCACTGACTACATCTGAGAGATCCTTTCCATACATTGGATGACCACTTTTTACATATATTTGTTTCTTATTATAATAAGTCCTTGCCACCAGAGTTTAAAGCATTCAACGATGGGGTTTTTTATTCACTCATGTATGACTCATTTATTTATTGGTTCCTATTTTTTCAGCTATTGCATTATATCTTTGTATTAGTCACACATATGGTTTTATATTGTTTGTATGTATATCTCCATTCCCCTATGTGGTGAAGGAGTTTTGTATCTAATTGTCTTTCACTGTGGAACTGTGGACTTGCTGAACCTACACCTGTTTCTTATCAATCAATTAATTCAAGGTGCATGCAATTACATTCTTCGGTCACCTCCCTTTTTTGGTTTACCTACAAATGTATGTCGGCTTCCACTGTTCCATAGTGTGTGGTTATGAGTAAGCGATCTACATCGTGAAACGCGTCAACCCGACATGTCTGTTATGTGCATTGTATTGTCTGTCTGCTGTACCGAAGAAGAATAAAGGAGTTTTGATTGTTTTCATCTTACATTTCCTGAGTGCGGTCTACTTTCTTGGATTTTCTATTGCTTGGATGGCGGATCTGACCAGCACCAGCCATTGAACTGACACCTGAGCGGCTCTGCTCTTTGTTGTTATTGGCAGGGGTGATTGCCTACGGCCACATCCCCTGAACATGGCCGATCTCGTCTGATTTCAGAAGCTAAGCAGGGTCGGGCCTGGTTAGTACCTGGATGGGAGACCGCCTGGGAATACCAGGTGCTGTAGGCTTTTGGCTTTTCCTTTATTTGTTGGCTTTCTTTTTTTTCTCCTGAGGTGCCATCTTGCCATGGCCAAGTTCAAAGAGGTCAAGGGTGGCAATGGTGATCGCCTACGGCCACATGATTCTGTACGTGCCTGATCTCAGCTGATCTTGGAAGCTAAGCAGGGTTGGGCCTGGTTAGTACCTGGATGGGAGTCTGCCTGGGAATACAAGGTGCTGTAGGCTTTTGGCTTTTCCTTTATTCGTTGGCTTTCTTTTTGAGAAGTTTGTGTCGGCCTGTATAGGCCCCAGAAAATAGCTCACATGGGTTTAACTGACAGCAAAGAACGTAGTATTTGATGGCTAGAGGTACATTAGGCATTCACACCAGGGCTGGACTGACCATAGGGCACAGCGGGCATATGCCCGGTGGGCCGCCGAGGCCTCCGCTCCGAGTCCGGGCGCATTATAATGGAAGACAGTGTCCGGCCGTTGCTTGCCTCTCCGCGGCCTATTCCGCGGAGTCTGAGGGTCGCGGCCGCCGCATTACCGCAACCTGGCCGCCCGTCCCGCCACTGCCCGCCACTGTCCCCGACTGCCCGGACCCCGCATTATGGCAATCTGGCCGCCCACCGGCCTCTATCCCCGACTCCCCGCTCCTTGCTAACTTTGCTCAGCTGGCAGCCGGCTCTGCAGCGGCTCCGCAGTGGCTGTAGGCTTTTGGCTTTTCCTTTATTTGTTGGCTTTCTTTTTGTTTCTCCTGAGGTGCCATCTTGCCACGGCCAAGTTCAAAGGGGTCGAGGGTGGCAGTGGTGATCGCCTACGGCCACATCACCCTGAATGTGCACTATCTTGTCTGATCTCGGACGCAAAGCAGGGTCGGGCCTGGTTAGTACCTGGATGGGAGACCGCCTGGGAATACCAGGTGCTATAGGCTTTTGGCTTTTCCTTTATTCGTTGGCTTTCTTTTTGTTTCTCCTGAGGTGCCATCTTGCCATGGCCAAGTTCAAAGGGGTCGAGGGTGGTAGTGGTGATCGCCTACGGCCACATCACCCTGAACATGGCCGATCTCGTCTGATCTTGGAAGCTAAGCAGGGTCAGGCCTGGTTAGTACCTGTATGGGAGACCGCCTGGGAATACCAGGTGCTGTAGGCTTTTGGCTTTTCCTTTATTTGTTGGCTTTCTTTTTTTTTCTCCTGAGGTGCCATCTTGCCATGGCCAAGTTCAAAGAGGTCAAGTGTGGCAATGGTGATCGCCTACGGCCACATGATTCTGTACGTGCCTGATGTCGGAAGCTAAGCAGGGTCGGGCCTGGTTAGTACCTGGATGGGAGTCCGCCTGGGAATACAAGGTGCTGTAGGCTTTTGGCTTTTCCTTTATTCGTTGGTTTTCTTTTTGAGAAGTTTGTGTCGGCCTGTATAGGCCCCAGAAAATAGCTCACATGGGTTTAACTGACAGCAAAAAACGTAGTATTTGATGGCTAGAGGTACATTAGGCATTCACACCAGGGCGGACTGACCATAGGGCACAGCGGGCATATGCCCGGTGGGCTGCCGAGGCCTCCGCTCCGAGTCCGGGCGCATTATAATGGAAGACAGTGTCCGGCCGTTGCTTGCCTCTACGGGGGCGATTCTGCGGAGTCTGAGGGCCGCGGCCGCCGCATTACCGCAATCTGGCCGCCCGCCCCGCCACTGTCCCCGACTGCCCGGACCCTGCATTATGGCAATCTGGCCGCCCACCGGCCGCTATCCCCGACTCCCCACTCCTTGCTAACTTTGCTCAGCTGGCAGCCGACTCCACAGCGGCATCCAGGCTCCAGCGTAGCTCAGGAGGGGGTGGAGTTGGTGGGTGGACCGTGTGACTGTGAAGTGAACCGTCATGTGACTAAGGCCGGGAGTGGAGCTAGAGGCCGGCGGGGACCCCATGCTGCCTTGTCACAGGAAGAAGCGGGAAGTGAGAAGTCGCCGGCGCCGCACACCGCAGACAGACACTTACAGTGTGTCTGAGTCTGAGACAGTGAGTCAGAGTGTGGAGGAGTCGTCAGAGATCAGAGTGTCAAGTCAAGTTAGTGCCTACCCTGGAGCTGCATTAACACCACCACCCACGACCAGGACAGGAGCCAAGGCCTCAACAACAGGTAAGGAAAGAATGGCAGCAGGCCAGCAGCACAATTTACAAACACAGTGACAACACCACAGACCACACACCACTGTCACCGCTGGGATTTGTGGTTCTGGGTGGCCTCCAGCAGAGCAGTGTTCTGGTCTGGAACTTCTGGCTTAGCAGCAGGCAGGCCACAGGTGTAAAAAACAGATAAAAGCTACACACTGTCACAGCACTGCTAGAAAACATGTGCCATGCCAGTTTGCTTGTTACATGTGATGTGACAGCCAGGTGCACATTTTCAAGTTGAAAATGTGCACCTGGCTGTCACATCACATGTAACAAGCAAACTGGCATGGCACATGTTTTCTAGCAGTGACAGTGTTGTAGCTGACTGTTATCTGTTTTTTACACTTGTGGCCTGCCTGCCTGCTGCTAAGCCAGAAGTGAACCATGCTCTGCCGGATGCCAGAACCACAAATCCCAGCGGTGTTGTCGTGTTTGTTTTTGTGCCCTTTCCTTACATGGCACATGTTCTAGCAGTGACCGTGTGTAGCGGTTTTCAAAACCGCTACACACACACTGTCACTGGCTGCTGCTAGAAAACATGTGCCATGCGGCCTGCCAGTTTGCTTGTTACATGTGATGTGACAGCCAGGTGCACATTTTCAAGTTGAAAATGTGCACCTGGCTGTCACATCACATGTAACAAGCAAACTGGCAGGCCGCATGGCACATGTTTTCTAGCAGCAGCCAGTGACAGTGTGTGTTTAGCTGTTTTCAAAACAGCTACACACTGTCACTGCTAGAACATGTGCCATGTAAGTAGAGATGCACCGAAATTTTGGCAACCGATATTTTTGGCCGAAAATTAGCCTATCCCATTTCGGCCGATAAGAAGTTAAAGATGCCGAAAATGTATGACCGCTACTATGTGTAAAAACTGAGCCCTTCACTTCCCTGTCATCTCTGGGTATCTTTGCTGACCGATCTGATCTGATCCTCTTCCGGCGCTGGGCGCTTCATTGTAAGCTACACTGGTTGCTAGGATGGCCGGCCGAATGGCATCTAGCAACCAGTGACATCCCAGAGAGAAGACCCAGCATGCACAGCAGAGGAGGATCTCGTCCTCTGTGCCTTTTACTCAATCCCTCCACCCACCTCCTTCCTTCATGTGCTGTACGCTGCGGAGGAAAATAATGTGGCATGTGGCTGTCTGCTGTGTTGTTTTTCTTCTCTCTCTCTCTCTCTCTCTCTCTCTCTCTGCCATACATGTACTTGTGCAGTCACAGTGCAGCCTATACAGGTGTATAGGAGGCAGCAAGGGTTAACCCTCAAAGGCTACAAATAACAGAGAAGCACTGTTATTAAATGTAAAGGCTGCAATAAATAAAGCACCCCTATCCCCAGTATGAATAAATAAAAAAATAAAAAACTTTGTCCCCTTTTTTTTTTCCTTCAAAATAAAAGATTCAATTTCCAATCACAGCCAGTGCAGCTTGGCATTGGAGCTCACCCCCTTTTAATTGCAGCAGCACAACCTGCTAGTAGATCCAAGTCAAAAGCATCTCTCTCTCTCTCTCTCTCTTGTCTACAACCTGCATCCTCTAATAAGGAAGTACATAGGGCTGCTCCAGAAGAGCTACAAGTACCGTCACTACTCCAAAGTTATTATACAGATAGCAGAGCATAAGTTCCTATAGGTAAAAGCCATCTCATTCAGTCTACTACCAGCATGATGGGGGATAAGCTGCTGCTCCTCTAGCTGCGCAAGAACTACACATCCCAGCATGCCTTGACACTACCCATCAATTATATACATAACAAAAGGTTGTCCCACAAGTAAGCAGATTGCCATCATTAACTCTTTGTGGGGGGGGGGGGGGGCGAGGTTAATTAGCAGTGGTATTTGTATTATGCAGCATGAGGGGGTTAACGTTTTGCTACTGATGCATTAGTGACGGACCAGTGGCAGTTAATTAACCTCTTTGTGCTGCATAAGTGCAACCAGTATCAGTGCAAACACTGACACTGGTGCCACTAATGCAGCACAAAGGGGTTAATTAACTGCCACTGGTCTGTCACTAATACATCAGTGGCAATACATTAACCTCCTCATGCTTCATTAAACAAATTCCACTGGTAATTAACCTTGCCTACTATTTTAAAATCATTTGGGGGAAAAAAGTCATTTTCGGTTTTCGGCAAAGGGCATCCTGCATTTTCGGTTTCTGTTTCGGCCCAGAATTTTCATTTCGGTGCATCCCTACATGTAAGGAAAGGGCACAAAAACAAACACGACAACACCGCTGGGAGGGGGCCGGGGCCCTATCAATTGGACATGGGGGCCCGGCAGCTTGAAATTTTACTACGTGTGCAGGCAGTAAATATATATTTCTCTGTGGCTCCTAGGTTATTGATTGCAGTCGCACCGCAGACACCACCCAAGGCCTGCCTGCAAGGTAAGTGACTATGCCAGCCTGACTGCAAAAGTAATCCTTATTTTGACACAATTTTGATGGCATCAGACTGTGTGAGAGAGGGACAGTTCTTGGGCCCTAACCTAAAGGTGTGTGTATATATATATATATATATAGGATTTTTTTAACATTGCACTTACCAAGCCAGTATTAAATGTACCACAATTACAAACACACACATACTAAATATAGATATATATATCTATATATATATATATATATATATATATATATATATATATATATATATTGTGTGTGTTTGTAATTGCGGTGTACTGGATGGGTAAGTGCGGTGTTAAAAAAAAAAACATATATACACTTTAAATGCAGGCATCTTTTTTGGGTGTGTATATATATATATATATATATATATATATATATATATTCTGTCACTGAGACACGGCACTGTCAGCCGTGCAGCGGGCTGATGCTGAGCCCAGCTCTGCGGCGCGGCCAAACAATGCTGCACAGCCAGGCCTCAGGGGGTGGTACTGGTAACAAAGAGGGTGGAGCAGAGCAGAGGGACCCCCTTCTGCCTGATATCGTGACGTGACGCGTGAAGGAGCGGGGAACACTTACTTGACTGTGGACTTGACTTCCCTCACTGCGGCCGGCTCTGCGGCTTATCAGCCTTCTGCTCAGGGGGGGTGTGAGTCACAAGTAGAATAATATAGATTGGTTTTTGTTAATTGTCTGCTCTGATGCCACTGTCAGGCCTATTTGCAGAAGAAAACCTTATTTTTCCGAATTTTTTGATCACGTGTCTGATGATATTGGTTTTGGTAATTGTCTGATCTGATGCCAGCCTATTTGAAGAAGAAATCCTTATTTTTACAAAATGTTTCAACATGTTTCTGTATATGAGAAGGGGACACGGCATGCTGGTCACTACATTAATGGGGGGGGGGGCATGCTGGTCACTACGTTGATAAGGGGCATGCTGCTCACTACGTTGATGGGGGGCATGCTGGTTACTGCATTGATGGGGGGCATGCTGGTCACTGCATTGATGGGGGGCATGCTGGTTGATGGGGGGGCATGCTGGTCACTGCATTGATGGGGGTATGCTGGTCACTGCATTGATGGGGAGCACGCTGGTCACTAAATTGAAGGGGACACGGCACGCTGGTCATTGCATTGAAGGGGACATGGCACGCTGGTCACTGCATTGATTTGGGGCACGCTGGTCACTGCATTGATGGGGGGCACGCTGGTCACTGCATTGATGGGTGGCACGCTGGTCACTGCACTGAATGGGGGCATGCTGTAGTAACTCTGCATTGAATGGGGGCACGCTGTATTAACTCTGCACTACTAAAAATGCACGACGAAGAGGATCCGCTGCACAAAAATATCGCAATATACAGTGCCTTGCGAAAGTATTCGGCCCCTGAACTTTGCGACCTTTTGCCACATTTCAGGCTTCAAATATAAAAGTGTAATTTATTTGTGAAGCAACAACAACAAGTGGGACACAATCTTTAAGTGGAACGAAATTTATTGGATATTTCAAACCTTTTTAACAAATAAAAAAATGAAAAATTGGGCGTGCAAAATTATTCAGCCCCTTTACTTTCAGTGCAGCAAACTCTCTCCAGAAGTTCAGTGAGAATCTCTGAATGATCCAATGTTGACCTAAATGACTAATGATAATAAAAAGAATCCACCTGTGTGTAATCAAGTCTCCGTATAAATGCACCTGCACTGTGATAGTCTCAGAGGTCCGTTTAAAGCGCAGAGAGCATCATGAAGAACAAGGAACACACCAGGCAGGTCCGAGATACTGTTGTGGAGAAGTTTAAAGCTGGATTTGGATACAAAAAGATTTCCCAAGCTTAAACATCCCAAGGAGCACTGTGCAAGTGATAATATTGAAATGGAAGACCACTGCAAATCTACGAAGACCTGGCCGTCCCTCTAAACTTTCAGCTCATACAAGGAGAAGACTGATCAGAGATGCAGCGAAGAGGCCCATGATCACTCTGGATGAACTGCAGAGATCTACAGCTGAGGTGGGAGGCTCTGTCCATAGGACAACAATCAGTCGTATACTGCACAAATCTGGCCTTTATGGAAGAGTGGCAAGAAAAAAGCCATTTCTTAAAGATATCCATAAAAAGTGTTGTTTAAAGTTTGCCACAAGCCACTTGGGAGACACACCAAACAAATACACCAAATACTTTCGCAAGGCACTGTATATCATTGGGAAAAAAGTATCGCAATGTGTTTTTTTTTTTTCAATATCGTGCAGCCCTACTGCCCACAATTAGTGACATTTTATTGTCTTTTTCAATTTTCAATTTACTCAGATGTCTGCAAAAAAACAAAAATGAGGAGCGGAAAAAATCAGAGAGAAATCTAAGAAGTCTTTGGAACGTGATGCTCTGAAATGTGCTAAAATTTCAGATATGTTCAGTCCTTCTCATGCACAGAGTTCCAGTGATCCCATGGCAGGGCCCAGTAGAGAGGCAACAAACAGAGAACAAATAACAAAAGATGATTTAGTGGAATGTTTTGAAGAGACCTCAGAATTATCCACTGAAGAGCATAGAGACTTGGGGCACACAGAATTACCCTGGAAACAAGTTATTATGGATGTTTCAGAGTGCCAAACAGAAGACAGATAAACCGATTAATTATTTTAATCGTCCAAATAAAAATGAGTTTGCTGTCTTTTTCAATTATCATCCACGGCAGGATATTCCAGATCCAATACTAAAAAAGGCGACAAAACGTAAAGATGGAACAAGTCGCAAATGGCTCACCTACTGCAATGAAAAAAATGCTATGTTTTGCTCTGTTTGTCTGGCTTTTGCAAAGTCTCAAGAAACAAATTCTTTTATTGAAGGAATGACAGATAAGCGTCATGTTCATCAAAGAATTGAAGAGCATGAGAAGAGTGCAATGCACAATGTGTGTGCCGAAGCCTTTTTTCTGAAATCAAGTAGTGCTGGTGTTGATGATCTACTTATGTATAAGCAAATGTCTGTACGGCGAGAACAAGTAAGAAACAGACGACAAGTACTGCAGCGGATTGTAGATGTAGTAAAGGTTATAGGAAAGCAGGGTTTGAGTTATAGGGGAGATAAAGATGAGGCTGCCTATAGTTTAGAGGACATAACGAAAGACCATGGAAATTTTTTAGAACTCATTCTTCTCGTCAGCAAGTATGACATTTGCCTGAAAGATCATGTAACCCATCATGTATTGAAAACAGCAAGAAATTGCACTCTTCTGGAGGGAAAGGAAGATGATCTTTGATAACCTTGCTTTCAAAAACAACTGTCAACAAAGTTATACAAGCTATTCGGATGCTTATCGAGGAAAATATCTCAAAAGAAGTAAGGGAAGCCGGGATGTTTTCAATTCAAATTGAACCAACTCAAGACATCACTTCCAAAGATCAATGCTCCATAATTGTTCGCTATGTGACTGATTGTATCAATGAAAAGCTTCTTGCAGTTGTTGAATGTGAATCTTCAACAGGAAAAAACATTTTTAATTTGCTTACGGAAGTCTTAAAATCATGCAAGCTTGATATCAAAAATTGCATTGGCAATTCAACTGATGGAGCAGCAAATATGCAAGGCCAATACAATGGTTTCTCTTCATGGCTGTCAACTGAATCACCAAGTCAAATTCACATTTGCCGCTATGCACACGTTCTGAATTTAGTACTTGCAGATACAACAAAGGTGGTAGTTGAAAGTGCATCACTGTTCAGTTTGTTGAATGACATCGCTGTCTTTATACGGGATTCTTATCAGCGCATGAATACCTGGGAACAAGTTAGCCAGGACCCTCATCGTCGCAGAATTTCAGTAATTGGGGAAACACGCTGGTGGTCAAAAGATGTCGCTTTAAGAAAAGTCTTTGGGGAATTTTCAAATCCTGATTCTGCTTTGTTTCTTAGTCTACTGTGCACTTTGAGCCGAATTGAAGAAACCGTGTCATCGAAACCTGAGGTGCGTGTTAGAGCAAAATACTATGCTGAATCCTTGCTCAAATATGAAACCATACTCACGGCACAAATTTTTTTGAGAATATTTGAATTGACAACACCATTGTCCAAATATCTGCAAACAACTCAGATGGATATCTCAAAAGCTATGCAAATGGTACAGGGAACCTATGAAACACTTAAAACAATTACGAGAGATTTTGATTCCATACAAATGACTGCTGATAAGTTTGATAAGTGGGCAAATGACAAGATGCAAGAAGAAGAAAGTTACCACCTAGAAGTACAGACCACTCTGCCTCAAAAAAGAATAAGAAGAAGAAAGCGAATGCCAGATGAGACAGATGACGATGTAGCAGTTTGTGATGCTGTTTCAGCCTATACAATCCGTGTGCACAATGTAATATTGGATACGGTCACACAGAGCATGAATCGCCGCTTTCTCGCTTGTGGAACTCTCTATGCTGACTTAGCTTGCTTGGAACCAAACAGCTTCTCAGATATAACAAAATCTGGATTTCAGGCACCAGCAATGGATGAACTCAGCAAACGATTACTTAGATTTGATGACGGAGCAACATCAGAAATTTTGCGTTCCCAACTGGCAAATTTTGCAATGCAGTGGCCCAGACTGAAAACATCACCCCTTGATGAATATATTGTACAAGAAGATGTATCTATTGGAAATCCAGGAAAGCGTATTGCCAGAAACAGAACTGGTGAACAAATCTTGCATGGCATGTAAGAACTGTGCTATTTGCTGCTATAAGATACTGCAGCGCTTTAATTTGTTAACTGATGCCTATAATGTCATTGGTTTAGCCTACAAGTTTTTGCTCACACTATCCTTTACTCAAGTTGCCTGTGAAAGAAGTTTCTCCACGTTGAAATTTATTAAGACCCGTCTAAGAAGCTCTGTATCTCACGAGCATTTGAGCTCTTTGATGCTAATGGCAATCGAAAAGGATATACTAATGAACCTTGATTCTGATGATGTCATTGACAGTGTTGCAGAAACCAGTGAACTTCTATGAAACTTGCTGAATCCATAGTGCAGTTATTTTGTTCTGTTATTTTAAAGATAACAAAAATATATGCCAAAAAATCTAATATTTTATTTCTTTTTGTATTGAATCGTTCATTAAAAATTTTGCACTTAATGTATTGCATTCATTGTATCATTTATTATCATAAATGTATATAATTTCAAATGATTAATAAAATACAATGACTGAGGTGAGGTGTGATAGTGCAGGAATTGGGGCTGATCTGAGGTGTGATAGTGCAGGAATTGGGGTGATCTGAGATGTGAAGGTGCAGGAATTGGGGCTGATCTGAGGTGTGATAGTGTAGGAATTGGGGTAATCTGAGGTGTGAAGGTGCAGGAATTGGGGTTGATCTGAGGTGTGAATGTGCAGGAATTGGGACTGATCTGAGGTGTGAAGGTGCAGGAATTGGGGTGATCTGAGGTGTGATAGTGCAGGAATTGGGGTGATCTGAGGAGTGAAGGTGCAGGAATTGGGGCTGATCTAAGGTGTGAAGGTGCAGGAATTGGGGTGATCTGAGGTGTGAAGGTGCAGGAATTGGGGTGATCTGAGGTGTGAAGGTGCAGGAATTGGGGTGATCTGAGGTGTGATAGTGCAGGAATTGGGGTGATCTGAGGTGTGATAGTGCAGGAATTGGGGTGATCTGAGGTGTGAAGGTGCAGGAATTGGGGCTGATCTGATGTGTCAAGGTGCAAAGCTCACTTGATTTCTTACTATTATTCAAGCGGTTTACAGCAGTTACTTTATATGAAGCTGACAGTTGTTTTTTATGTATCTGGCACTCCCAATTTCTTTGAAACCATTTTTCGGCACACTGTGCCCAAAAAGGTGGTCTACCCCTTGATTAGCGTAACCCTCATCTTGTGCTGCTTCATACTATTTTTAGGACTCAACCATCAAAACTGGATTTAAAGTAAGACAAAAAAAAAAAAAACAGCATCATATGGCAGCTCTGATCTAAATTGGACCCAATTTATCAGATTAATCTAAAAAAGGTACCGTAATCGAATCCACACATCCTGGAACATTAAATACTGTCATCAACCATCCCGACGAACGCCACGCCCCAGTCACGCCCCCGTCACCCCCCCCCCCCTCCTGGGCTGCTCAGTCCAAAATGCCCAGGCCTATTTTTTGTCCCAGTCCGGGCCTGATTCACACAGTATACAGAAGTAAGTGTCGGCATGTATAGGCCCCAAAAATTAGCTCACATTGGTTTACCTGACAGTTAAGAATGTAGTATTTGGTGGCTGTAGGTACATTAGGCATTCACAGGATACAGAAGTAAGTGTTGGCCTGTACAGTCCCCAAAAATTAGCCCATATGGGTAGGGTTGAGCAAACACGGACTGTATTATTCGTCTTCGTACCGAATAATTGTTTTTATGTTACCCGAACACGGACCCGAAAACTTTACTGTATATTCGGGTAAAAATCCGTGTTCGGTCGTTTTATTTCCGGGTTTTGTATGCATTGGCGCGCTTTTCATGGCGGGCTTTCAACAGCCAATCAACAAGCGTTTAACTGGTGTGCCTTAAGCCATCCCAGCCATGCCTACAAATGTATTAGTAGCTGTGATTGGACATCTGAAGCATGTGACCAAGTCTTTATAAGTTCGAGACGGAGCGCCGTTATCTTGTCTAAATGACTAAATTTTGGTCTCCAAGTATCTAAAAAGCCTTTTTTAGTCAAAATAACTGCATTTCGTCACCAAAGGTCTAAAAACAAATTTAGTCAAAGTGACTGTATTTTTGTTTTTTAGAGTCTTAAAAAGCCAGTTTTAGACAAGATAACTGCACTTGGTCTCCAATGGTCTGAATTTTTTTTTGTCAAAATGAATGTATTTGGTATTCTGTGGCTGAAGGTACATTAGGCATTCACAGGATACAGAAGTAAGTGTTGGCCATAAAAGTCCCCAAAAATTAGCCTGACAGCTAAGAACGTCGTATTTGGTGGCTGAAGGTACATTAGGCATTCACAGGGTACAGAAGTAAGCCTGTATAGGTCCCAAAAATTAGCCCACATGGGTTTAACTGACAGCTAAGAATGTAGTATTCTGTGACTGAAGGTAAGTGTCAGGTAAACCCATGTGGGCTAATTTCTGGGGCCTTTTATGACTGACACTTATTTCTGTATCCTGTGAATGCCTAATGTACCTTTAGCCACAGAATACTGCAGTCAGGTAAACCCATGTGAGCTAATTTTTGGGGCCTATAGAGGCCGACACTTACTTCTGTATACTGTGTCAATGCCTGATGTACCTCTAGCCATCCAATACTACGTTCTTTGCTGTCAGTTAAACCCATGTGAGCTAATTTTTGGGGCCTATACAGGCCGACAATTACTTCTGTATACTGTGTGAATGCCTGATGTACCTCTACAATTGGGGGGTATTTGTACTGTCCTGACATTTCAGGGCCTCGAGAAAGGAGATAGGCCATCAGTACATCTGGTGTGATCAAATTTCAGTAATTGGTACCATAGCTTCTAGACTCAATAACTTTCACACAGACTAAATAATATACACTAATTTGGGTTAATTTTACCAGAGATATGTAGCAGTATAAATTTTGGCCCAAATGTATGAAGAAAAATTAATTTTTTGCAAAATTGTATGTATGGTTAAGCTGGGCGCCAACGGCAGACTATCGGTAACGCTGTCTCTGGGCGATAGCGAGACTTACATGAGGAAAGAAGTGAAGTCGAGACTTCCTCTAACAGGTACCCCTTTATGTGTTTCCCTGGACCCCTGCTGGGTCCTCACCTGGTATTACCCCCTTTGCAGAACGCCTTTTGACCTGATCAAACTCCATGCTGATGTATTATTGAGCCGCTGGCAGAAACCCACTTTCCATACTGAAAGATTCAGGCAAACCTATGACCCGCAGATTATTGCGCCTGGCCTGATTCTCTAAATCGTCCAGCTTCTCTAGAATGTAACTCTGCGTTTGCCGGGCCTGCTGGTCATGAGTAAAAGAGTTCTGGACCTTATCCTCTATATCAGACACTTGGTGCTCCAGCTCAGCAAGTCTGCCTGCCTGTTCCCCCAGTTAATTCTTGAGGTGAGTGAGGCCCTGCGCTATAGCCTTATCCACCGCTGCGGTAATAGTGGGCGATAGCAGGGCGGCAACTGCTTGTGCTAGTGTGGCTATCTGCGCCTCGGGGAAGACCGATGCAGGTATACCCTGGGGGGGAACATGATGCTGTGAGACGTCCGCCATATTTGCCTCAGATGAGGCCTGGTCAGCCGCGTCGCCCCGGGGGGCTTGGGAGCTCGGCGGCGGGCCGTGGAGGACAAATTTATCCATAGAGGTACCTTCCGGAGGGTGGATGCCTGGGCTCCGTGAGGTTTGCGGGCTCGGATGGGCTGTGTGAGAGGTTTAATATGCCGCCGGGATCGGCCTTTTATGGCCGACACTTACTTCTGTATCCTGTGAATGCCTAATGTACCTTCAGCCACCAAATACTACGTTCTTAGCTGTTAGGTAAACCCATGTGGGCTAATTTTTGGGGCCTTTTACGGCCGACACATGTTCTTTGCACTGGCACTTTATTTTGCACATATCTTAAAAGTTACCCCACGGTCTGGATACACTGTTGGTTTTACTTTATATATAAAAGGTAGCGCCGTTTCCAACTACCTCCCCCCCATATGATACTTGACTCCTAATGTTTTAGGGGTTGGTTGGTGGCTGCAACCTATTTTTATGCAATAAAGTCTCTGAGAATTTATCCATAGCGCTGGTCTTTCTCCTCACCTGCATTGCATTTTACGGCCGACACTTACTTCTGTATTCTGTGAATGAAAAAAAACTTTTAGTCAAAAGGACTATTTTTGTATTTTAGAGTCTTAAAAAGCCGGTTTTAGACAAGATAACTGCATTTTGCTCTCCAATGGCCTGAAAAAATATTTTTGTCAAAATGACTCTATTTTGGTCTCCAAGTGTCTAAAAAGCCTTTTTTTTAGTTAAAATAACTGCATTTCCTCACCAAAGATCTGAAATTTTCTTTAGTCAAAATGACCTAATTTTTGTCTTTTAGAGCCTTAAAAAGCCGGTTTAAGACAAGATTTGTCTAAAACCGGCCATTTGGGCTCCAATGGCCTGAAAATAAATTTTCGGTCAAAATGACTCTATTTTGGTCTCCAAGTGTCTAAAAAGCCTTTTATAGTCAAAATAACTGCATTTGGTCACCAAAGGTCTGAATTTTTTTTTAGTCCAAATGACTATATCTTTGTCTTTTAGAGCCTTAAAAAGCCGGTTTTAGACAAGATTTTAGACATTTGGCTCCAATGGCCTGAACATTTTTTTGGTCAAATTGACTCTATTTTGATCTCCAAGTGTCTAAAAAGCCTTTTTTAGTATAAATAACTGCATTTGTTCACCAAAGGACTGAAAGTTTTTTTAGTCAAAATGAATGTATTTTTGTCTTTTAGAGCCTTAAAAGCCAGTTTTAGACAAGAGTTGTCTAAAACCCGCCATTTGGGCTCCAATGGCCTTAAAAAAGAAATTTGGTCAAAATGACTAAATTTTGGTCTCCAAGTATCTAAAAAGCCTTTTTTAGTCAAAATAACTGCATTTCGTCACCAAAGGTCTAAAAACAAATTTAGTCAAAGTGAATGCCTAATGTACCTTCAGTCACCAAATACTACATTCTTAACTGTCAGGTAAACCCATGTGAGCTAATTTTTGGGGCCTATACATGCCGACATTTACTTCTGTATACATTGTGAATACCTAATGTACCTCTAGCCATCAAATACTACGTTCTTTGCTGTCAGTTAAACCCATGTGAGCTATTTTTTGGGGCCTATACAGGCCGACACTTACTTCTGTATACTGTGTGAATGCCTAATGTACCTCCAGCCATCAAATGCACTACGTTCTTCCCTGAACGCGTCCAATCTCGTCTGATCTCGGAAGCTAAGCAAGGTCGGGCCTGGTTAGTACCTGGATGGGAGACCGCCTGGGAATACCAGGTGCTGTAGGCTTTTGGCTTTTCCTTTATTCGTTGGCTTTCTTTTTGTTTCTCCTGAGGTGCCATCTTGCCATGGCCAAGTTCAAAGGGGTCGAGGGTGGCAGTGGTGATTGCCTACAGCCACATCACCTTGAACGCGCTCAATCTCATCTGATCTTGAAAGCTAAGCAGGGTCTGGCCTGGTTAATACCTGGATGGGAGACCGCCTGGGAATATCAGGTGCTGTAGGCTTTTGGCTTTTCCTTTATTTGTTGGCTTTCTTTTTGTTTCTCCTGAGGTGCCATCTTGCCATGGCCAAGTTCAAAGGAGTCGAGGGTGGCAGGGGTGATCGCCTACGGCCACATCACCCTGAACGTGCACTATCTCGTCTGATCTCGGACGCAAAGCAGGGTCGGGCCTGGTTAGTACCTGGATGGGAGACCGCCTGGAAATACCAGGTGCTGTAGGCTTTTGGCTTTTCCTTTATTCGTTGGCTTTCTTTTTGTTTCTTCTGAGGTGCCATCTTGCCATGGCCAAGTTCAAAGGGGTCGAGGGTGGCAGTGGTGATCGCCTACGGCCACATCACCCTGAACGTGCACTATAATTGGCAAAGAAGGGAGAATGCCCGGTAACGGAATGTCGTGAATTATTAAAGGCAAATTCCGCAAATGGTAGTAATGCTACCCAGTCGTCCTGGACGAAGGTGGTAAAGCACCGGAGATATTGTTCCAGGGTCTGGTTTGTCCTCTCTGTTTGCCCGTTCGTCTGCGGGTGGTAAGCTGAGGACATAGATAAATCAATTTTTAGTAGCTTACACAAGGCCCTCCAAAAGCGTGAAGTGAACTGTACCCCTCTGTCCGAGATAATGTTCGTGGGTACCCCGTGGAGTCGCACAATCTCCCTAATGAAGACTTCTGCAGTTTCTTTTGCAGAGGGGGTACCTTTGAGGGGTAGAAAGTGGGCCATCTTAGTAAGCCGGTCTACAACCACAAAAATGGCGGAGCACCCGGCCGAAGGTGGAAGTTCCACGATAAAGTCCATGGCGATAGTTTGCCAGGGCCGGTCAGGGATTGGGAGTGGTCTGAGGAGACCCCACGCCTTACTTCTAGTGGTTTTACTCCTGGAGCAAGAAACACAGGAAGACACATAACTTCTGCAGTCTTTTCCCATCTCAGGCCACCAGAAGGTGCGTTGCATGAGGTCAAGGGTCCTATGAACACCAAAATGGCCAGCCAGAGGGTGGTCATAGCAGGCAGCTAGAACCGAAACTCTGACTCCCTCCGGGACAAATATTTTGTCCTTAGCCCACAACAAACCATCCTTGCGTGACAGGGGTATCCCAGTTGGACCGGAAATTTTGGCAGAGGCTTGCTCAAGATGGGATTTCAGGCTAGTGAGCAGGAAGTTTTTCTCTGACAGGATAGTGTCAGGTACCAACTCTTCTTTAGTATTATCAAACATCCGGGACAGGGCATCCGGTTTGACATTTTTCGACCCGGCCCGATAGGTGATATGGAACGAGAATCTGGAGAAGAAGAGTGCCCATCGGGCCTGGTGGGGTCTAAGTCGCTTTTCAGATCTTAAGTACTCAAGGTTCTTATGATCGGTAAATATAAGAATCGGGTGTGATGCTCCTTCTAGTAGATATCTCCACTCTTCGAGAGCGGCTTTGATAGCCAGGAGTTCCCGGTCCCCGACATCATAGTTTTTCACCGCGGGAGAGAGTTTCCGGGAAAAGAAGGCTATTGGGTGAGTTAAGTCTCTAGTTCCCTGTCTTTGGGAGATGACTGCCCCGACCGCAATGTCCGATGCGTCTACCTCCAGGAGATAGGGTAAGGCAGGATCCGGGTGACTTAGGATAGGGGCAGAGGTAAAATGTTTTTTAAGAACCGAGAAGGCGGACTGAGCTTCTGGGGTCCACTGGAAGCGGACGTTCTTCTTAGTAAGATGAGTAATAGGGGCTATGATGTTAGAGAACCCCTTAATGAACCTCCTATAAAAATTGGCGAAGCCAACGAAGCGCTGTACTCCCTTTTTGTCTGATGGAGGTGGCCAGTCCAGAATGGCTGAGACCTTCTGAGGATCCATCTCTATTCTTTCTGTGGAAATTATTAACCCCAGTAACGGGATACTGTTCTGCTCAAAAACGCACTTCTCGGCCTTGGCGTAGAGACCATGCTGGCAAAGGCGACCGAGGACATTTCGAACGTGCTCGCGATGCTGCTCTAGGGATGTTGAGAAGATTAGGATGTCATCCAAGTATACGATGATGAAGATATCCAACCAATCCCTGAAGATGTCGTTCACAAAGTGTTGGAACGTGGCAGGAGCATTACAAAGGCCAAATGGCATTACCAGGTATTCGAAATGTCCGAATCTAGTGTGGAAAGCAGTCTTCCATTCGTCGCCCTCTCGGATGCTCACCAAGTAGTACGCCCCACGAAGATCCAGCTTAGTAAACAGGATGGCAGATCTGAGTCTCTGAAAGAGTTCGGGGACTAGAGGAAGGGGATAACGGTTTTTAATAGTAACTTTATTTAAATCCCTATAATCTATGCAGGGTCGGACGGTGTGATCCTTCTTCTCTACGAAGAAGATACCTGCCCCTGCTGGAGAGGTAGAGGGACGGATGAACCCCTTCTTCAGACTTTCGTCTACATAGTCCTTTAAGACGTCCAGCTCACGTTCAGAAAGTGGGTAAATCCGGCCGAACGGGATTTCGGCTCCTGGGAGCAAGTCGATGGGGCAGTCATCGTTTGCTGAATACGTCCAGGAAATCATGGTATGCTTTGGGCACCACAGAACACACATCAGGTTCGGATTCAAGACAGAACAGAGTCTTGGGGAATTCAGGAGGAGCGGGTAGACAGGAATTCTTGCAGTAAAGAGATGGGAACTGGATGGTGCCTGTGATCCAATTGACTTGCGGGTTATGTGCTTGCAACCACGGTAATCCCAGGATAATGGGAAATAAGGAGGATGTGATAACATCCAGGCTAATCAGTTCCTTATGGCCGGAGGAGGAGACCATAGGAAGGGGAAAAGTTTCTTGGGTCACGGGCCCGGATTTGATGTGGGAGCCATCAGCCAGGAAGATGGTGAGGTCCTGAGTCTTGAGCCGGAGAGGTACGCCATGTTGCAGGGCGAACGAGCAATCAATGAAACAACGGCAGGCTCCTAAGTCAATGATTGCAGTAACTGGGATGAGTCCTTCCGGAAGCTGTAATGACACAGGAAAGGCTAGGTGGGAGGAACTGGCAACAGATGGTGAGGCCGGCATGAACTTATGGTATTTTGCCGGGCAGGAGCGCACATAGTGGCCAGCTTCACCGCAATACAGGCACAGGTTACCCAACTGGCGACGGCGTCTCTCCTCCGGGGACAAAGCAGGCCGTATGATCCCAAGTTGTATAGGTTCAGGCGTATCTGAGGCGACTCCAGCGGGAGCGGGGTTGGTAAGAGCTGACCCAGCAGAAGAAAAGTATGCAGGATGAGCAACTCGTGGTAGCGTCCAGGCTGGTCTGAACTGCTGCGGAGATCGTTCTGCTCTGTGCTCCCGTAGCCACCGGTCGATTTGAATGGCCTGGAAAATCAAATCTTCCACGGCGTTGGGGACACCTACCCGCGCCAGCTCGTCCTTCAGTCCTTCTGACAAGCCGAGACGGAACTGATACCGGAGTGCTGCTTCATTCCAGGACGTATCGGAACTGATGCGGCGGAAGTTAGTGACGTGGTGTTCTACGGGCCTGCGACCCTGCTGAAGAACATGAAGCGCAGCTTCTGCGGTGGAGGATCGCTGCGGGTCATCATAGAGCTGTGCCATGGCCTCAAAAAATGACCGTAAGGAGTTTAATGGTGCCGATGAACCCAGGACTGGGGTTCACCTAGGAGCAGGGAGATAACAAACCCCACCTTGGTGGTCTCCAAAGAAAAGGTTCGAGGTTGCAGGGAGAAATACAGCTGGCAGGCGTTGCGAAAGGCGCGGAATTTACCGCGATCCCCGGAATATTTTTCGGGAGCAGGAACTTGAGGTTCTGGTGGCAGCATCACTACGGTAGGGCCAGAAGCAGGTGCAGAGAGTGCTGCAGCAGGAGAGGAAGCAGATAATACAGGAGGATCCCCCTGAAGTGTCGTAGAGCGCAGCCGTTCCTCTAGCTGTGTGTAGCCGTCTTGAAGCGACTTTACGGTTTGAGACAGGGCTGCGAGGTGTTGGCAGATCTCTTCCAACGGTGAGGCTTCTCTTGCAGGCTCCGTCATGGCTGATTTGTACTGTTAGGGATACAAGTGGTAGCCTGATGGCAGAGGAAGGCCCCACGTGTGACAGAGGGCGGAGCTTAGACGGGAACCCCCAAGGTAAGTGACACAGGCTAACCTGAGTTGCGGAATCTAAGTATCCACCGGTTTTCGCAAGAGCCTCTAGTGGGGAGGATGGATTTTGCTGCGTGTGGATACCAGGTCGCAGTCCTCAGGGTCGCCCCACCAAGGGAGAAGCCGGTCGTGATCCGAAGGCAGATAAGCAGACAAGGGAGATCCGAGAGAATGGTCAAACAAGCCGGTGGTCAGGACGGGCAGCAGGTCAACAAGGTCAGGAACAAGCCAAAGGTCAAAACGGATATCAAACAGGTAACAGGAAGCAGGCTTCAGGAACACAGGAAGAGCTGCAGACAAGTCAGCAAAGACACAGTGCTTCTGAGCTGTTTAAATAAGGCAGCCTCTTTGCCAATTACTGCAATTAGTCTGCTCTAGGTTAACCCTTTAGATTGCAGATTCATGACAGCACATCAGTGTGCTCAGGAAGCATTCCTAACAGCGGCCAATACGGAAGGCTTCGTTATATACCCGCAGCAGCACGGGCACCAACTGTTCAGCGTATCGGCTGTAAACCTCCGACGGGATACCATCAGCCCCCGGAGATTTACCAGGCTTAGTAGATTTCAAGGCCGCATAAAGTTCGTTTTCCGTAAGGGGGGTCCCAAGCACAGCCACGTCCCAGGCAGACAGAGAAGGCAAATCGCAGGAAGCCAAAAAAATCATCAATTTCTTGTGAGTCAGCCGAGATCTTAGAGGAGTAAAGATCAGCATAAAACTTCCCAAGTACTCTCCGTATGTCAGCCGTGGCATGCTAGAGCACCCCCTGAGAATCCTTAATCTGGGGTATAAATGCCGCAAGCTGCTGCGAGCGAACCAGCATGGCCAACATATGACCCGTGTTTTCTCCCTTCTCAAAATACCTCTGCTGCAAGAAGAAGTGCTTGTTTTCAGCCTTTTGAATCGAGACCGACTTGGCCATAGATTGGGCAGCCAGCCACAACCTCTGAGTATCATCTGACGGGTCCCTAACATAAGTTTCCTCCGTTCTAGTCACTGCGGCCAACACAGTATTCTCCCATTGCCTGGTGTCCGTTTTAATGACATTAACCGTACGTATAAACTGACCTCCCATGAATGCCTTAGCCGCATCCCACACCACCCCCACCTCTGCGGATTCCAAATTGTCAGCAAAAAAGGACGTTAGTTTGGGTGGCAGGGGATCAGGACTAGGAAAGAGCGTCAGCCAGAATGCATTGAGTTTCCAAAGGGGTTTTCCCGCCACGACCACCAGAGGCAGTAGCGAACTATTACCCAGCCCCAGATCTATCCTAGACAATCCCGAGTGTGACGCAGAGAAGCATGAAAACTTTCGTAACTCAGGGTGGCCCATCCTCCAGACATCTGTCAGTCCGAGTTCACCCACCAACCGAGCAAGGGGCATAGCCCCCTCGGCCAGCATAGGTCCACCGGAGTGAGAGGAAAACCTATCCCAGGCAGAGTCAAGTACAGCAGTAAAGTCCCCCAACATCAGCAGGGGCACATCAGGAAGTTGAGCAATATGTGGCACAATAAGTTTAAGCACCCCTGCAGAATACGGGGGGGGGCACAAGTACACACCTAAGGCTTGCTAGTTGGCAGGATAAAACAAACCGGCCCTCAGGGTCAATCACAGACTTTGAGCATAGAAACCGTACCCCCTTCTTAATCAAAATACACACCCCTCTCGAATAAGTGGAGTAAACAGAGTGGAACTGGTGACTAAATACGCTAGGAGCTAGACACGGGGAAGTGGAAGGAGACATATGGGTCTCCTGCAGGCAAACCACATCTGCCTGCAGGCGTTTGATGGTGCGGAGCACCGCCGTCCTCTTTACCGGGTTGCCGAGGCCCCGCACATTCCAGGACATCACACAAATATTATCAGCCATAGTCAAAATGTAGCCATACACGGAGCGTCAGGCAACCCGGCCAGGGAGGCGAAAGAGGGCACCCAGAAAGGGTGAACCCACTACACCCCATCAGCACAGCCCAGCTATATAGAGAGAGCAACAGGAGTAGTCGCCCAGCCCACACAGTACCGGTGCAGCCCCAGCATAGAGAACAGTCAATAGGAACATCCACAGCATAGGGTAAAATAATAGCAGTAGAGCGACAAAGTACATGCAGGAAAAGCAAAAATCGAACCAAAGTCCAGGACCAGAAAAAAGGCAAAAAGGGGGGAACAAAAAGGCAATACACGTCTGCCACATGTGGGGGAAGGGACGAGTCAATAGGGCATGTCCAGTCACGACCAAGGGGGGGAAACCGGAGAGGGACCACTGATACCAGTCTCCTCAAAATTAGCAACCATGTGAGAGGTAGCAACCATTAGTGCAGCAGAAGAGCTCCCATCATAACAGGAAAAGTGTGTGTAACATCAAGTGCCAAGTATAGGCAGGAGAACCAAAAGGATCCATGACCGGCCGAAAAGAGTACAAAAGTTCCAAAAAGTAGAAACGATCCTCAAAGGTCTTCTCGCCTGGGGGAAGTGGCCGCCCGCAGGGCCCCACCATTAGCATCCAGCCATTGAACAGCAGCAGAAGGCTTATCAAAGAACAACACCTCATCCCGGGCCACCACCCGGAGCCTGGAAGGGTACAGCATAGCGTATTGAACATTCAAGTCCCGCAATCTCCTCTTGACCTCTACGAATTTTGCACGCTGTTTCTGCACCACCGCAGAGTAATCGGGAAACAGGGAGATCCTTGAGTTGTCAATCTTGAGCCTCCCCTGCATTCCCCTGGCTTTAGTAATTGAGGAATTTGAAGATGAAAGTGCGCGGGGGGGGGGCTCCAGGAGGAAGAGGTCGCATAGGCACCCTATGAGCACGTTCCACCGAAAACATGGAAGTAAAGGATTCTTGCCCAAAAGTAGAGAGCAGCCATTGTTCAATGAAAGCCACAGGATCTTCACCTTCCGCCCGCTCAGGGATCCCAATTGCTCTGATATTACTCCGTCTCATCCTATTCTCCAAGTCATCCAGACGTGCAGCTTGATGGGCTGAGAGCAGGGCAGTATGTTTCACTTCCCTTTGCAAAGGCGCCATGTCATCCTCCAGGGAGCTGACCCTGCCTTCCACTGCCACTGTCCTCTCCCTCAATTTCTGCATATCATGCCTCATGAACGATATCTCAGACTTGACCCCCTTTAACTCCGCTGTCAGGGCCGTAATTGAGGTGGTACAGGTGGTAACCGCAGCCATAATGTCCCGCATAAGGCAGCCTGTTTGCCAATTACTGCAATTAGTCTGCTCTAGGTTAACCCTTTAGATTGCAGATTCATGACAGCACATCAGTGTGCTCAGGAAGCATTCCTAACAGCGGCCAATACGGAAGGCTTCGTTATATACCCGCAGCAGCACGGGCACCAACTGTTCAGCGTATCGGCTGTAAACCTCCGACAGGATACCATCAGCCCCCGGAGATTTACCAGGCTTAGTAGATTTCAAGGCCGCATAAAGTTCGTTTTCCGTAAGGGGGGCCCCAAGCACAGCCACGTCCCAGGCAGACAGAGAAGGCAAATCGCAGGAAGCCAAAAAAATCAGCAATTTCTCGTGAGTCAGCCGAGATCTTAGAGGAGTAAAGATGAGCATAAAACTTCCCAAGTACTCTCCGTATGTCAGCCGTGGCATGCCAGAGCACCCCCTGAGGATCCTTAATCTGGGGTATAAATGCCGCAGGCTGCCGCGAGCGAACCAGCATGGCCAACATATGACCCGTGTTTTCTCCCTTCTCAAAATACCTCTGCTGCAAGAAGAAGTGCTTGTTTTCAGCCTTTTGAATCGAGACCGACTTGGCCATAGATTGGGCAGCCAGCCACGACCTCTGAGTATCATCTGACGGGTCCCTAACATAAGTTTCCTCCGCTCTAGTCACTGCGTCCAACACAGTATTCTCCCATTGCCTGGTGTCCGTTTTAATGGCATTAACCGTACGTATAAACTGACCTCCCATGAATGCCTTAGCCGCATCCCACACCACCCCCACCTCTGCGGATTCCAAATTGTCAGCAAAAAAGGACGTTAGTTTGGGTGGCAGGGGATCAGGACTAGGAAAGAGCGTCAGCCAGAATGCATTGAGTTTCCAAAGGGATTTCCCCGCCACGACCACCATAGGCAGTAGCGAACCATTACCCAGCTCCAGATCTATCTTAGACAATCCCAAGTGTGACGCCGAGAAGCACGAAAACTTTTGTACCTCAGGGTGGCCCATCCTCCAGACATCTGTCAGTCCGAGTTCACCCACCAGCCGAGCAAGGGGCGTAGCCCCCCCGGCCAGCATGGGTCCACCGGAGTGAGAGGAAAACCTATCCCAGGCAGAGTCAAGTACAGCAGTAAAGTCCCCCAACATCAGCAGGGGCACATCAGGAAGTTGAGCAATATGTGGCACGATAAGTTTAAGTACCCCTGCAGAATACAGGGGGGGGCACAAGTACACACCTAAGGCTTGCTAGTTGGCAGGATAAAACAAACCGGCCCTCAGGGTCAATCACAGACTTTGAGCATAGAAACCGTACCCCCTTCTTAATCAAAATACACACCCCTCTCGAATAAGTGGAGTAAACAGAGTGGAACTGGTGACTAAATACGCTAGGAGCTAGACACAGGGAAGTGGAAGGAGACAGGAAAAGCAAAAATCGAACCAAAGTCCAGGACCAGAAAAAAGGCAAAAAGGGGGGAACAAAAAGGCAATACACGTCTGCCACGTGTGGGGGAAGGGACGAGTCAATAGGGCATGTCCAGTCACGACCAAGGGGGGGGAAACCGGAGAGGGACCACCGATGCCAGTGTAGTCTCCTCAAAATTAGCAACCATGTGAGAGGTAGCAACCATTAGTGCAGCAGAAGAGCTCTCATCATAACAGGAAAAGTGTGTGTAATATCAAGTGCCAGGTATAGGCAGGAGAACCGAAAGGATCCATGACCGGCCGAAAAGAGTAGAAAAGTTCCAAAAAGTAGAAACGATCCTCAAAGGTCTTCTCGCCTGGGGGAAGTGGCCGCCCGCAGGGCCCCACCATTAGCATCCAGCCATTGAACAGCAGCAGAAGGTTTGTCAAAGAACAACACCTCATCCCGGACCACCACCCGGAGCCTGGAAGGGTACAGCATAGCGTATTGAACATTCAAGTCCCGCAATCTCCTCTTGACCTCTACAAATTTCGCACGCTGTTTCTGCACCACCGCAGAGTAATCGGGGAACAGGGAGATCCTTGAGTTGTCAATCTTGAGCCTCCCCTGCATTCCCCTGGAATTGAGGAATTTGAAGATGAAAGTGCGCGGGGGGGGGGGGCTCCAGGAGGAAGAAGTCGCATAGGCACCCTATGAGCACGTTCCACTGAAAAGATGGAAGTAAAGGATTCTTGCCCAAAAGTAGAGAGCAGCCATTTTTCAATGAAAGCCACAGGATGTTTACCTTCCGCCCGCTCAAGTATCCCAATTGCTCTATATTACTCCGTCTCATCCTATTCTCCAAGTCATCCAGACATGACGCTTGCTGGGCTGAGAGCAGGGCAGTATGTTTCACTTCCCTTTGCAAAGGCGCCATGTCATCCTCCAGGGAGCTGACCCTGCCTTCCACTGCCGCTGTCCTCTCCCTCAATTTCTGCATATCATGTCTCATGAACGATATCTCAGCCTTGACCACCTTTAACTCCGCTGTCAGGGCCGTAATTGAGGTGGTACAGGTGGTAACCGCAGCCATAATGTCCCGCAACGTGGGTTCTGTGTCCGGGGTAGGAGATGATTGCCTCGGGGCCTGGTCTGCATCTGCTGCCTCCCAATCAGCAAACTGGCGGGAGAGATCCCCTAAGGGAACAGTGTCATCCATGTCTGAATGCGACCCCGGTGAGCCGGATCGATGGTCCTCAGATAGAGTTTGGGGGTCCCGGGCAGCAGGCTTAGCAAAAAGCTTTTGAGCAGCCTCCAGATATGTTGCCTTCTGTGCTGCGCGCTGCGAATCGCCGCCATCTTGGATCGGGCTGGCCTGTGCGGATTTCCCTCTTTACCCTTCTTAGACATCACGGAGAGAAGATGGAGGACTCACAGGGTGATCACCGCACTCCAGGGAACACAGGGCTAAGGAGTTACACAGGATAACTACCAGGATCAACAGCGGAGCTCACAGCATGCACGCCTGCTCACACCCGCAGCTCGGCCACGCCCCCCTGAAAAAAATTTAGTCAAAATGACTGTATTTTTGTCTTTTAGAGTCTTAAAAGGCTTGTAGGCTTTTTAGACACTTGAAAACCAAAATAGAGTAATTTTGACCAAAAAAAAATGTTTTCAGGCTATTGGTTACCACATGCAGTTATCTTGTCTAAAAAGCGGCTGTTTAAGACTCTAAAAGACGAAAAGACGAAAATTTTGACAAAAAAAAAAATCAGACCTTTGGTGACCAAATGTAGTTATTTTGACTAAAAAAGGCTTTTTAGACACTTGGAGACCAAAATAATGTAATTTTGACCAAAAAAATTTTTTCAGGCCATTGGTTTACCAAATGCAGTTATCTGGTCTAAAACCGGCGTTTTAAGACTCTAAAAGCTGAAAATACAGTCATTTTGACTAAAACATTTTTTCCAGATCTTTGGTGATCAAATGCAGTTATTCTGACTAAAAAAGGCTTTTTTGACACTTGGAGACCAAAACAGAGTCATTTTGATCAAAAACATATTTTTCAGGCCATTGGAGACCAAATGCAATTATCTTGTCTAAAACAAGCGTTTTAAGACTATAAAAGACAAAAATACAGTCATTTTGACTAAATTATTTTTCAGACCTTTGGTTATCAAATGCAGTTATATTGACTAAAAAAGGCTTTTTAGACACTTGAAAAACCAAAATAGAGTCATTTTGACCAAAAAGATTTTTCAGGCCATTGGTTACGAAATGCAATTATCTTGTCTAAAACCGGCTTTTTAAGACTCTAAAAGGCGAAAATACAGTCATTTTGACTAAAAACAATTTTCAGACCTTTGGTGACCAAATGCAGTTATTTTGACGAATAAAGGCTTTTTAGACACTTGGAGACCAAATTAGAGTCATTTTGACCAAAAATTTTTTTCAGGCCATTGTAGACCAAATGCAGTTATCTTGTCTAAAACAAGCGTTTTAAGACTCTAAAAGACGAAAATATTCATTTTGACCAAAAACATTTTTTCAGGCTATTGGTTACCACATGCAGTTATCTTGAAAGCCAACGAATAAAGGAAAAGCCAAAAGCCTACAGCACCTGGTATTCCCAGGTGGTCTCCCATCCAGGTACTAACCCGTAGGGATGATCGAACGGTTTGGGTCGACCATCGGTTCGACCCGAACATTGGGTGTTCGAAATTCGGCCGAATTCCGAACTTTTTGCGGTAAAAGTTTGGAATTCGGCCACCAGAACCGCCCAAAATGCACTGGTACAGGAACTTGGCTTTAAAAGCCCGTGATTGGCCCAGAAACATCAGCAAAAGCCAATGAGGGGGCAGGAGTCTTCTGGGAACGTGATTGGAGTGACTACGGAGACCAGGTTCCAATCAGAAGTGAATACGCCCCACAGTATATAAGATAGCCCTGCCTAACCCATAGCACAGTGATACAGAGTCTGTTGAAGAGAGTGGAAGCATTTCTCTTACTCCTGCTTTAGAAGCACCTGCATAGGCGAGTGCTTCTAAAGCTCCATATAGCAGAATTGCATTCAGCTTACAGCCAGTCAGTGTAGTTAGAAATACAGCGATTGTGCTGGTTTTTTGAGTTAGAAAAAAAAATAAAAATTAAAGGGACAGTGTCAGTCTTCTGCTGTATGGAGCTGTTTTTTTAGTGTGAGGAAAGGGATATCTAGTGTAGTTAGGGAACTTTGTACCACAGTAGTTAGATGTAATAATCTAGTTTCTGTAGGGAAAGTGAAAGTGAAAGTGTGAGGGTTCTGTGTAGTGAGCACGTTCCACAGTGCTGATATATCTACAGCAGGTATACGTGTTTGCTAGTCAGCAAAATACATTGCCTCAGTGACAACTTAATGCCTGTTCTTGAAAGCGTTAGGTCCACTGTGCAAAAGGCTTTGCAACTGTGCGTGACACGCATCTGCTGTGCTGTATTCAGCGACAACTGTGGGTCGCATAGCAGTGTGCGTTTTTCACTGCACAGAGTTGCCAACGCCTCAGTGACAAATATGCCAGGTAGACCAAGAAAAGGCATACGTGGCCCTGCTGCGGAAAGGGGCACAGCTTCTAGGGTGTCTAGAGGCAGGGGTGGACGTGGTGGTCAGTCCTCAGCCAGGCCACCATTTGCATTGTTCTCCGGCAGTGGCCAAGCTATACGTCCACAGTACGTACAGGAGGTGGTGGACTATATTACCAAACCCTCATCATCGGCATCATCTGCAACTACAGTGACCCAGGCAGAGAAAAGTGGTCAGTCTTTTGCAGTTGGCAGAACAAATAGAGATGAGTCCATGTCCACCTCACGTCTTCCCTTAGACCCAACTTCAGACATGGCAGAGGAGTCAGCTGAGCTGTTTGACCAAAGTGTCGGCCATCTACTCCAGCCTGATGCTCAGTCCTTTATGGAGTCTGATGTTGGGTCTGAGGTTGAGGAGGAGGCAGAGCAAGCAAGAGGGGAGAGCAGATGGCCCGCTCCATCTAAGGCCGCACCTGTTGTCTCCCGGGCCACTATACACACCTCTCCTTGATGGGCCTTTTTTGAGACATCCCATGCAGACCTAACAGTTGCGATCTGCAAGATTTGTCAGAAGGGTATAAAACGTGGCAAAAATTTCAACCACCTGGGTACAAGCTGCCTAAACAGGCATTTGACAACCCACCACTTGGCCTGTTGGCAGGAGCATTTGAAGAACCCACAAAAGGGCCAAAGATCCTAGTCCTCCTCGCGCTGCTCCTCGTGCTCCACCTGCACATCAGTCTATTCCTGGCCCTGCTATAGTCACTCGTCACCTGTTGGCAGCCTCCATTGACAGGGATGATGATATAGCAGGCAGTGTCGCATCTACCTCCAGCACACCACCAGCTGTAACATCTAGACGCCAAATTTTGATTCCACACATGCTGGAACGAAAAAAAATGTATACTCCCCGTCACCCACATACCCAGCATCTAAACAGTAGTTTGGCAAAACTACTGACTCTGCAACTGTTACCATTTAACCTGGTAGAGTCTGCTCCCTTCCGTGACTTTGCAAAATGTGCAGTTCCACAGTGGCAGGTGCCAAGTCGGCATTACTTTGCCCGTAAGGCCCTGCCATCCCTATACCAACATGTGGAAGGCAATGTAGTGTCGTCCCTGGCCACGTCAGTCAGCCGTAAGATACACCTGACGGCTGACACTTGGTCAAGCAAACATGGGCAGGGACGGTACATTTCTGTCACTGCTCATTGGGTGACACTGCTTGCCAGCGGAAGGGATTGTAGCCAGAGCTCAGTGCTGCAGCCAGGTTGCCCCCACGTCTGCAAACAGCTGGTGGTGTCGCTGATCTGGGTAGATCGATCACTTCTACCCCCTTCTGCTCCTCCTACTCATCCTCCTCCATGCCCTCCTCTGCAGAATGGTCCTTTGAATATGATGAGGTACTACTTAAGCGTTCAAAGGGCTATTCTATGTCTCAGGCCAAAAGGTGTCACGCAGTGCTGCAGCTTGTGTGTCTAGGGGACAGGCAGCATACTGCCCCTGAGATTCTTGGGGCTCTGCAGGCACAGGCCCAGAGGTGGTTGACACCACGCCAGCTGCAGCCAGGGAAGCTGGTTACCGATAACGGGTCAAACCTCCTGGCCGCCCTTCGTCAGGGAAAGTTGACCCATGTGCTATGCCTGGCGCATGTCCTGAATCTCGTGGTACAGCGGTTTTTGAACCGGGAATGCAGGATGTGCTAAGGATGGCAAGAAGGGTGTGCAATCACTTCAGGCGGTCGTACAGTGCCACTGCACGTTTGGCCGAAGTGCAGCACGAGTTTCACCTGCCGGTACACCGCCTCGTCTGTGACATGCCCACCCGCTGGAACTCCACCTTGGCTATGCTGCAGCGCCTGTACATGCATACGAATTTCAATGAATATGAATGAATATCAATGAATATCTCAATGAATATCTCTGCGAGTACAGCACCAGCACTGGCTCAGCGCGCCTGGGCTTCTTTTCACCACAGCAGTGGCTTTTGATTAAGGATGCATGTGCTGTCCTCTCGGGATTTGAGGAGTCCACAAGGATGGTCAGCCGGGACAGCGCATGCATCAGTGACACCCTACCGGTACTGTTTTTGTTGGAGCACACTCTGCATGGCATTATGGACAGGGCCCTGGAGGCAGAGCAGCAGGAGGAAGAGGAGGACTTCCTTGCCTCTCAAGGCCCCCTTTATCCTGGGAATCCTGACCCCATTATGCCTAGCTCCCAGAGGCCCAAGCAGGATCCAGGGGTGGAAGAGGAGGAGGACGATTCTTCGGGAACTTTTGCAGGCTTTGAGGAGGAGGAGGAGGAAGACATGCGGCAATCTGCAAGGCCTAGTTTGACTCCCTCGATGGTGGAGATGGATTTTGCTGCGTGTTAGTACCAGGTCGCAGTCCTCAGGATCGCCCCACCAGGAGGTGAGCAAGCCAGGGTCCAGTAGCAGATACAGCAGGTCAGGATCAAGCAGAAGCGTAGTCTAGGAATAGCCAAAGGTCAGTAACAAGTAGTTGCAGGTCGGGATTAGGCAAAAGCATAGTCGAGGAACAAGCCAAGTGTCGATAATGGATGGTAGCAAAGATACGGATGGCAGCAGGAGAGGCAAGCGAGATATCGGCTGTTGAAGGCACAATATTCTGCCAACCAGGAAGTGCAAAGACGTGGCTTAAAACCGGAAGTTCATGGGAGGAGCAAAGGGTTCAAAGTTCAAGGTTCAAGGCATTAAAGATTCACAGCAGGGTCATTCAAGGATTTGTCCAAGGAGCTGTCCAAGGAGCTGTCCAAGGAGCTGTCCAAGGAGCTGTCCAAGGAGCTGTCCAGCACTCCAGGTGGCTCAGCAAGTAGAGTCATTGGCAGACACACTGGAGGTCCCAGGTTCAAGTTGGGTTCCTGACATTGTGAAAATACACCTGTTAATTATATGCACATTTAAAGAGACAGCACCTTTTTAAAAAAAAAAACTCTAATCTTGTTCCCAGTGCACTGCATTATGTCCCCATCATACACATTGGCTGTGCAGTTGATTAGGAGCAAAAGAAAGGCACGGTTGAGCAAAAAAGTCATTTTTGAAGGTTTGGCATGCTATAATTCTGGTTCTGGACATGCTACAGAGCTGAAACGTCACAGGTACACCTTTTAGACCCCACAGACACAAAATCCAAAGAAATCTTTTTTTTTCCCAATAATTTTTTCAATAATTGGCTCTCTATCAAAAACGACAATTTTTAAGAACTTTTTTGTGTGATTAATAGTCCCTGGGGCATGACCCAGAACCCTAGGCACTTTTTAGGGGCATTTATTGGGTTTTAGGGCTTCAAAATTGTGTTTTTTAATTACCGAAGTTCGGGTCCCATTGATTTCAATGGGGTTCTGGAATCTAAACCGAACTTTCGGGAAATTCGGGTCTTCTGGTTGAACCAAACTTTTCAAATGTTCGATCATCCCTAGTAACCAGGCCCGACCCTGCTTATCTTCCGAGATCAGATGAGATCAGGCGCATTCAGGGTGATGTGGCCATAGGCGATTATCACTGCCACCCTCGACCACTTTGAACTTGCCCATGGCAAGATGGCACCTCAGGAGAAACAAAAAGAAAGCCAACGAATAAAGGAAAAGCCAAAAGCCTACAGCACCTGATATTCCCAGGAGGTCTCCCATCCAGGGACTAACCAGGCCCGACCCTGCTTAGCTTCCAAAATCAGACGAGATCGGGCGCGTTGAGGGTGATGTGGCCATAGGCAATTGTCACTGCCACCTTCGACCCCTTTGAACTTGCTCATGGCAAGATGGCACCTCAGGAGAAACAAAAAGAAAGCCAACGAATAAAGGAAAAGCCAAAAGCCTACAGCACCTGGTATTCCCAGGCGGTCTCCCATTCAGGTACTAACCAGGCCCGACCCTGCTTAGCTTCCGAGATCAGATGAGATCGGGCGTGTTCAGGGTGATGTGGCCGTAAGCAATCACCACTGCCACCCGCGACCCCTTTGAACTTGGCAATGGCAAGATGGCACCTCAGGAGAAACAAAAAGAAAGCCAACGAATAAAGGAAAAGCCAAAATGCTACAGCACCCTGTATTCCCAGGCGGTCTCGCATCCAGGTACAAACCAGGCCCGACCCTGCTTAGCTTCTGAGATCAGATGAGATCAGATGAGATCGGGCGTGTTAAGGGTGATGTGGCCATAGGCGATCACCACTGCCACCCTCGACTCCTTTGAACTTGGCCATGGCAAGATGGCACCTCAGGAGAAACAAAAATAAAGCCAACGAATAAAGGAAAAGCCAAAAGCCTACAGCACCTGGTTTTCGCAAGCGGTCTCCCATCCAGGTACAAACCAGGCCCAACCCTGCTTAGCTTCCAAAATCAGACACGTTCAGGGTGATGTGGTCGTAGGCTATCACCACTGCCACTTTCGACCCCTTTGAACTTGGCAATGGCAAGAGGGCACCTCAGGAGAAACAAAAATAAAGCCAACGAATAAAGGAAAAGCCAAAATCCTACAGCACCTGGTAATCCCAGGCAGTCTCCCATCCAGAAGTAAGTGTTGGCCTGTATAGGCCCCAAAAATTAGCCCACATGGGTTTAACTGACAGCTAAGAACGAAGTATTTTGTGGCTGAAGGTAAGTGTCAGGTATACCCATGTGGGCTAATTTCTGGTGCCTTTTAAGGCCGACACTTACTTCTGTATCCTGTGAATGCCTAATGTACATTTAGCCACAGAATACTACATTCTTAGCAGTCAGGTAAACCCATGTGAGCTAATTTTTGGGGCCTATAGAGGCCGACACTTACTTCTGTATACTGTGTGAATGCCTAATGTACCTCCAGCCATCAAATACTACGTTCTCTGCTGCCGGTTAAACCCATGTGAGCTAATTTTTTTGGGCCTATACAGGCTGACACCTACTTCTGTATACGGTGTGAATGCCTGATTTACCTCTAGCCATCCAATAATACGTTCTTTGCTGTCAGTTAAACCCATGTGAGCTAATTTTTGGTTCTAAACAGGCTGACACTTACTTCTGTATACTGGAAATGCCTAATGTACCTCCAGCCATCAAATACACTAGGTTCTTTGCTGTCAGTTAAAACCATGTGAGCTAATTTTTGGGGCCTATACAGGCCGACACTTCTGTATACTGTGAATGCCTAATGTACTTCCAGCCATATAATACAGTACGTTCTTTGCTGTCAGTTAAACCCATGTGAGCTAATTTTTGGGGCCTATACAGGCTGACACTTACTTCTGTATCCTGTGAATGCCTAATGTACCTTCAGCCACAGAATACTACGATCTTAGCTGTCAGTTAAACCCATGTGGGCTAGTTTTTGGGGACTATACAGGCCGACACATACTTCTGTATCCTGTGAATGCCTAATGTACCTTCAGCCTCCAAATACTACATACTTAGCTGTCAGGTAAACCCATGTGAGTTAATTTTTGGGGCCTATACATTTTGACACTTACTTCTGTATACTGTGTGAATGCCTAATGTACCTTCAGCCACAGAATACTACGTTCTTAGCTGTCAGTAAAACCCATGTGGGCTAATTTTTGGGGACTATACAGGCCGACAGATACTTCTGTATCCTGTGAATGCCTAATGTACCTTCAGCCACCAAATAATACATTATTAACTGTCAGGTAAACCCATGTGAGCTAATTTCTGGGGCCTATACATGCCGACACTTACTTCTGTATACTGTGTGAATGCCTAATGTACCTCTAGCCATCAAATGCTATGTTCTTAGTTGTCAGGTAAACTGATGTGGGCTAATTTTTGTGGCCTTTTATGGCCGACACTTACTTCTGTATCCCGTGAATGCCTAATGTACCTTCAGCCACAGAATACTACATTCTTAACTATCAATTAAACCCACGTGGGCTAATTTTTGGGGCCTATACAGACACTTACTTCTGTACCCTGTGAATGCCTAATATACCTTCAGCCACCAAGTACTACGTACTTAGCTGTTAGGTAAACCCATGTGGGCTAATTTTTAGGGCCTTTTATGGCCGACACTTACTTCTGTATCCTGTGAATGCCTAATGTACCTTCAGCCACCAAATACTACGTTCTTAGCTGTTAGGTAAACCCATGTGGGCTAATTTTTGGGGCCTTTTACGGCCGACACATATTCTTTGCACTGGCACTTTATTTTGCACATATCTTAAAAGTTACCCCACGGTCTGGATACACTGTTGGTTTTACTTTATATATAAACGGTAGCGCCGTTTACAACTACCTTCCCCCCCATATGATACTTGACCCCTAATGTTTTAGGGGTTGGTTGGTGGCTGCAACCTATTTTTATGCAATAAAGTCTCTGAGAATGTATCCATAGCGCTGGTCTTTCTCCTCACCTGCATTTCATTTTATGGCCGACACTTACTTCTGTATTCTGTGAATGAAAAAAAACTTTTAGTCAAAATGACCCAATTTTTGTATTTTAGAGTCTTAAAAATCCGGTTTTAGACAAGATTACTGCATTTTGTCTCCAATGGTCTGAAAATTTTTTTGGGTCAAAATGACTGTATTTTTGTCTTTTAGAGCCTTAAAAAGCCGGATTTAGACACGATTTGTCTAAAACCGGCCATTCTGTCCTGGTCGTGGGTGGTGGTGTTAATGCAGCTCCAGGGCAGGCACTAACTTGACTTGACACTCTGATCTCTGACGACTCCTCCACACTCTGACTCACTGTCTCAGACTCAGACACACTGTCAGTGTCTGTCTGCGGTGTGCGGCGCCGGCGACTTCTCACTTCCCGCTTCTTCCTGTGACAAGGCAGCATGGGGTCCCCGCCGGCCTCTAGCTCCACTCTTGGCCTTAGTCACATGACGGTTCACTTCACAGTCACACGGTCCACCCACCGACTCCACCCCCTCCTGAGCTACGCTGGAGCCTGGATGCCGCTGCGGAGCCGGCTGCCAGCTGAGCAAAGTTAGCAAGGAGTGGGGAGTCGGGGATAGCGGCCGGCAGGCGGCCAGATTGCCATAATGCGGGGTCCGGGCAGTCGGGGACAGTGGCGGGGTGGTGGGCGGCCAGGTTGCGGTAATGCGGCGGCCGCGGCCCTCAGACTCCGCGGAATCGGCCGCGGAGAGGCAAGCAACGGCCGGACAGTGTCTTCCATTTTAATATGCCCGCTGTGCCCTATGGTCAGTCCGGCCCTGGTGTGAATGCCTAATGTACCTCTAGCCATCAAATACTACGTTCTTTGCTGTCAGTTAAATCCATGTGAGCTATTTTTTGGGGCCTATACAGGCCGACACAGACTTCTCAAAAAGAAAGTCAAAATAACTGCATTTGGTCACCAAAGGTCTGAAATTTTTTTTAGTCAAAATGACTGTATTTTTGTCTTTTAGAGCCTTAAAAAGCCGGTTTTAGGCAAGAGTTGTGTAAAACCGGCCATTTGGGCTCCAATGGCCTGAAAAAATTTTTTGGTCAAAATGACTCAATTTTGGTCTCCAAGTGTCTAAAAAGCCTTTTTTTAGTCAAAATAACTGAATTTCGTCACCAAAGCTCTAAAAAAATTTTAGTCAAAGTGACTGTATTTTTGTCTTTTAGAGCCTTAACCACTTGCCGACTGCCGCACGACTATTTACTTTCGGCAGTCAGCCCCTCACAGGCAAAGTGACGTTGATCTACGTCACTAGCCTGTGAGGGTTTAGGGAGCGAGCGCGCGCCCCCGGAGGCGCGCTCCCACGTGGTCACGGACCCCCCGGCGATCATCGCAAAAGAATAAATAACAAGTGGGACACAATCATGAAGTGGAACGAAATTTATTGGATCTTTCAAACTTTTTTAACAAATAAAAAAAAGAAAAATTGGGCGTGCAAAATTATTCAGCCCCCTTAAGTTAATACTTTGTAGCGCAACCTTTTGCTGCGATTACAGCTGTAAGTCACTTGGGGTATGTCTCTATCAGTTTTGCACATCGAGAGACTGAAATTTTTGCCCATTCCTCCTTGCAAAACAGCTCAAGCTCAGTGAGGTTGGATGGAGAGCATTTGTGAACAGCAGTTTTCAGTTCTTTCCACAGATTCTCAATTGGATTCAGGTCTGGACTTTGACTTGGCCATTCTAACACCTGGATATGTTTATTTGTGAACCATTCCATTGTAGATTTTGCTTTATGTTTTGAATCATTGTCTTTTTGGAAGACAAATCTCTGTCCCAGTCTCAGGTCTTTTGCAGACTCAATCAGGTTTTCTTCCAGAATGGTCCTTTATTTGGCTCCATCCATCTTCCCATCAATTTTAACCATCTTCCCGGTCCCTGCTGAAAAAAAGCAGGCCCAAACCATGATGCTGCCACCACCATGTTTGACAGTGGGGATGGTGTGTTCGGGGTGATGGGCTGTGTTGCTTTTACGCCAAACATAACATTTTGCATTGTTGCCAAAAAGTTCGATTTTGGTTTCATCTGAACCAGTGCACCTTCTTCCACATGTTTGGTGTGTCTCCCAGGTGGCTTTTGGCAAACTTTAAACCACACTTTTTATGGATATCTTTAAGAAATGTCTTTCTTCTTGCCACTCTTCCATAAAGGCCAGATTTGTGCAGTATACGACTGATTGTTGTCCTATGGACAGAGCCTCCCACCTCAGCTGTAGATCTCTGCAGTTCATCCAGAGTGATCATGGGCCTCTTGGCTGCATCTCTGATCAGTCTTCTCCTTGTATGAGCTGAAAGTTTAGAGGGACGGCCAGGTCTTCGTAGATTTGCAGTGGTCTTCCATTTCAATATTATCGCTTGCACAGTGCTCCTTGGGATGTTTAAAGCTTGGGAAATCTTTTTGTATCCAAATCCAGCTTTAAACTTCTCCACAACAGTATCTCGGACCTTCCTGGTGTGTTCCTTGTTCTTCATGATGCTCTCTGCGCTTTAAACGGACCTCTGAGACTATCACAGTGCAGGTGCATTTATACAGAGACTTGATTACACACAGGTGGATTCTTTTTATTATCATTAGTCATTTAGGTCAACATTGGATCATTCAGAGATTCTAACTGAACTTCTGGAGAGAGTTTGCTGCACTGAAAGTAAAGGGGCTGAATAATTTTGCACGCCCAATTTTTCATTTTTTTATTTGTTAAAAAGGTTTGAAATATCCAATAAATTTCGTTCCACTTAAAGATTGTGTCCCACTTGTTGTTGTTGCTTCACAAAAAAATTACAGTTTTATATTTGAAGCCTGAAATGTGGCAAAAGGTTTCAAAGTTCAGGAGCCGAATACTTGAAAATGTGCACCTGGCTGTCACATCACATGTAACAAGCAAACTGGCATGCCGCATGGCACATGTTTTCTAGCAGCAGCCAGTGACAGTGTGTGTGTAGCGGTTTTGAAAACCGCTACACACGGTCACTGCTAGAACATGTGCCATGTAAGGAAAGGGCACAAAAACAAACACGACAACACCGCTGGGATTTGTGGTTCTGGCATCCGGCAGAGCATGGTTCACTTCTGGCTTAGCAGCAGGCAGGCAGGCCGCAAGTGTAAAAAACAGATAACAGTCAGCTACAACACTGTCACTGCTAGAAAACATGTGCCATGCCAGTTTGCTTGTTACATGTGATGTGACAGCCAGGTGCACATTTTCAACTTGAAAATGTGCACCTGGCTGTCACATCACATGTAACAAGCAAACTGGCATGGCACATGTTTTCTAGCAGTGCTGTGACAGTGTGTAGCTGTTATCTGTTTTTTACACCTGTGGCCTGCCTGCTGCTAAGCCAGAAGTTCCAGACCAGAACACTGCTCTGCCGGAGGCAACCCAGAACCACAAATCCCAACGGTGACAGTGGTGTGTGGTCTGTGGTGTTGTCACTGTGTTTGTAAATTGTGCTGCTGGCCTGCTGCCATTCTTTCCTTACCTGTTGTTGAGGCCTTGGCTCCTGTCCTGGTCGTGGGTGGTGGTGTTAATGCAGCTCCAGGGCAGGCACTAACTTGACTTGACACTCTGATCTCTGACGACTCCTCCACACTCTGACTCACTGTCTCAGACTCAGACACACTGTCAGTGTCTGTCTGCGGTGTGCGGCGCCGGCGACTTCTCACTTCCCGCTTCTTCCTGTGACAAGGCAGCATGGGGTCCCCGCCGGCCTCTAGCTCCACTCTTGGCCTTAGTCACATGACGGTTCACTTCACAGTCACACGGTCCACCCACCGACTCCACCCCCTCCTGAGCTACGCTGGAGCCTGGATGCCGCTGCGGAGCCGGCTGCCAGCTGAGCAAAGTTAGCAAGGAGTGGGGAGTCGGGGCTAGCGGCCGGCAGGCGGCCAGATTGCCATAATGCGGGGTCCGGGCAGTCGGGGACAGTGGCGGGGTGGTGGGCGGCCAGGTTGCGGTAATGCGGCGGCCGCGGCCCTCAGACTCCGCGGAATCGGCCGCGGAGAGGCAAGCAACGGCCGGACACTGTCTTCCATTTTAATATGCCCGCTGTGCCCTATGGTCAGTCCGGCCCTGGTGTGAATGCCTAATGTACCTCTAGCCATCAAATACTACGTTCTTTGCTGTCAGTTAAACCCATGTGAGCTATTTTTTGGGGCCTATACAGGCCGACACAGACTTCTCAAAAAGAAAGCCAAAGGAAAAGCCAAAAGCCTACAGCACCTGGTATTCCCAGGCAGACTCCCATCCAGGTACTACCCAGGCCCGACCCTGCTTAGCTTTCAAGATCAGATGAGATTGAGTGTGTTCAGGGTGATGTGGCCATAGGCAATCACCACTGCCACCCTCGACCCCTTTGAACTTGGCAATGGCAAGATGACACCTCAGGAGAAACAAAAAGAAACCCAACGAATAAAGGAAAGCCAAAAGCCTACAGCACCTGGTATTCCCAGGCGGTCTCCCATCCAGGTACTAACCAGGCCCGACCCTGCTTAGCTTCTGAGATCAGACGAGATTGGGCGTGTTAAGGGTGATGTGGCCGTAAGCAATGACCAGTCCCACCCTCGACCTCTTTGATCTTGGCCATGGCAAGATGGCTCCTCAAGAGAAACAAAAAGAAAGCCAACGAATAAAGGAAAAGCCAAAAGCCTACAGCACCTGATATTCCCAGGCTGTCTCCCTTCCAGGTACTACCCAGGCCCGACCCTGCTTAGCTTTCAAGATCAGATGAGATTGAGCGTGTTCAGGGTGATGTGGCCATAGGCGATCACCACTGCCACCCTCGACCCCTTTGAACTTGGCCATGGCAAGATGGCTCCTCAGGAGAAACAAAAAGAAAGCCAACGAATAAAGGAAAAGCCAAAAGCCTACAGCACCTGGTATACCCTGGCGGTCTCCCATCCAGATACTAACCAGGCCCGACCCTGCTTAGCTTCCTAGATCAGACAAGATCAGACATGTTCAGAGTGATGTGGCCTTAAGCAATCACCACTGCCACCCTCGACCCCTTTGAACTTGGCCATGGCAAGATGGCACCTCAGGAGAAACAAAAAGAAAGCCAACGAATAAAGGAAAAGCCAAAAGCCTACAGCACCTGATATTCCCAGGCGGTCTCCCATCCAGGTACTAACCAGGCCCAACCCTGCTTTGCGTCTGAGATCAGACGAGATAGTGCACATTCAGGGTGATGTGGCCGTAGGCGATCACCACTGCCACCCTCGACCCCTTTGAACTTGGCCATGGCAAGATGGCACCTCAGGAGAAACAAAAAGAAAGCCAACGAATAAAGGAAAAGCCAAAAGCCTACAGCACCTGGTATTTCCCAAGCGGTCTCCCATCCAGGTACTAACCAAGCCTGATGTTGCTTAGCCTCCAAGATCAGACGAGATTGGGCGTGTTCAGGGAAGAACGTAGTGCATTTGATGGCTGGAGGTACATTAGGCATTCACACAGTATACAGAAGTAAGTGTCGGCCTTTATAGGCCCCAAAAAATAGCTCACATGGGTTTAACTGACAGCAAAGAACGTAGTATTTGATGGCTAGAGGTACATTAGGTATTCACACTGTATACAGAAGTAAATGTCGGCATGTATAGGCCCCAAAAATTAGCTCACATGGGTTTACCTGACAGTTAAGAATGTAGTATTTGGTGGCTGAAGGTACATTAGGCATTCACAGGATACAGAAGTAAGTGTCAGCCTGTATAGTCCCCAAAACTTAGCCCACATTGGTTTTACTGACAGCTAAGAACATAGTATTCTGTGGCTGAAGGTACATTAGGCATTCACACAGTATACAGAAGTAAGTGTCGGCCTGTTTAGGCCCCAAAAATTAGCTCACATGGGTTTAACTGACAGCAAAGAACGTAGTATTGGATGGCTAGAGGTACATCAGGCATTCACACAGTATACAGAAGTAATTGTCGGCCTGTATAGGCCCCAAAAATTAGCTCACATGGGTTTAACTGACAGCAAAGAACGTAGTATTGGATGGCTAGAGGTACATCAGGCATTCACACAGTATACAGAAGTAAGTGTCGGCCTCTATAGGCCCCAAAAATTAGCTCACATGGGTTTACCTGACTGCTAAGAATGTAGTATTCTGTGGCTAAAGGTACATTAGGCATTCACAGGATACAGAAATAAGTGTCAGTCATAAAAGGCCCCAGAAATTAGCCCACATGGGTTTACCTGACACTTACCTTCAGTCACAGAATACTACTTTCTAAGCTGTCAGTTAAACCCATGTGGGCTAATTTTTGGGGTCTATACAGGCCGACACTTACTTCTGTACCCTGTGAATGCCTAATGTACCTTCAGCCACAGGATACTAAATACATTCATTTTGACAAAAAACATTTCAGACCATTGGAGACCAAGTGCAGTTATCTTGTCTAAAACTGGCTTTTTAAGACTCTAAAAGACAAAAATACAGTCACTTTGACTAAATTTGTTTTTAGACCTTTGGTGACGAAATGCAGTTATTTTGACTAAAAAAGGCTTTTTAGATACTTGGAGACCAAAATTTTGTCATTTTGCCCAATTTTTTTTTTAAGGCCATTGGAGCCCAAATGGCCGGTTTTAGACAACTCTTGTCTAAAACCGGCTTTTAAGGCTCTAAAAGACAAAAATACATTCATTTTGACTAAAAAATTTTTCAGACCTTTGGTGAACAAATGCAGTTATTTTGACTATAAAAGGCTTTTTAGACACTTGGAGACCAAAATAGAGTCAATTTGACCAAAAAAAATGTTCAGGCCATTGGAGCCAAATGTCTAAAATCTTGTCTAAAACCGGCTTTTTAAGACTCTAAAAGACAAAGATATAGTCATTTGGACTAAAAAAAATTTCAGACCTTTGGTGACCAAATGCAGTTATTTTGACTATAAAAGGCTTTTTAGACACTTGGAGACCAAAATAGAGTAATTTTGACCGAAAATTTATTTTCAGGCCATTGGAGCCCAAATGGCCGGTTTTAGACAAATCTTGTCTTAAACTGGCTTTTTAAGGCTCTAAAAGACAAAAATTGGGTCATTTTGACTAAAAAAATTTCAGACCTTTGGTGAGGAAATGCAGTTATTTTGACAAAAAAAAGGCTTTTTAGACACTTGGAGACCAAAATACAGTCATTTTGACCAAAAAAAAATTTCAGGCCATTGGAGAGCAAAATGCAGTTATCTTGTCTAAAACCGGCTTTTTAAGACTCAAAAATACAAAAATAGTCCTTTTGACTAAAAGTTTTTTTTCATTCACAGAATACAGAAGTAAGTGTCGTCTGTAAAATGCAATGCAGGTGAGGAGAAAGACCAGCGCTATGGATAAATTCTCAGAGACTTTATTGCAAAAAAATAGGTTGCAGCCACCAACCAACCCCTAAAACATTAGGGGTCAAGTATCATATGGGGGGGAAGGTAGTTGGAAACGGCGCTACCTTTTATATATAAAGTAAAACCAACAGTGTATCCAGACCGTGGGGTAACTTTTTAAGATATGTGCAAAATAAAGTGCCAGTGCAAAGAACATGTGTCGGCCGTAAAAGGCCCCAAAAATTAGCCCACATGGGTTTACCTAACAGCTAAGAACGTAGTATTTGGTGGCTGAAGGTACATTAGGCATTCACAGGATACAGAAGTAAGTGTCGGCCATAAAAGGCCCCAAAAATTAGCCCACATGGGTTTACGTAACAGCTAAGAACGTAGTATTTGGTGGCTGAAGGTATATTAGGCATTCACAGGGTACAGAAGTAAGTGTCTGTATAGGCCCCAAAAATTAGCCCACATGGGTTTAATTGATAGTTAAGAATGTAGTATTCTGTGGCTGAAGGTACATTAGGCATTCACGGGATACAGAAGTAAGTGTCGGCCGTAAAAGGCCCCAAAAATTAGCCCACATCAGTTTACCTGACAACTAAGAACGTAGTATTTGGACTTCCGGTTCCGGCGCCTCATGTGAGAAGACGCGCGGAATAGCGGCTCCGATCCCAGCGGCATATTAAACCTCTCACACAGCCCATCCGAGCCCGCAAACCTCACGGAGCCCAGGCATCCACCCTCCGGAAGGTACCTCTATGGATAAATTTGTCCTCCACGGCCCGCCGCCGAGCTCCCAAGCCCCCCGGGGTGACACGGCTGACCAGGCCTCATCTGAGGCAAATATGGCGGATGTCTCACAGCATCATGTTCCCCCTAGGGTATACCTGCATTGGTCTTCCCCGAGGCGCAGATAGCCACACTAGCACAAGCAGTTGCCGCCCTGCTATCGCCCACTATTACCGCAGCGGTGGATAAGGCTATAGCGCAGGGCCTCACTCACCTCAAGAAGGAGCTGGGGGAACAGGCAGGCAGACTTGCTGAGCTGGAGCACCGAGTGTCTGATATAGAAGATGAGGTCCAGAACTCTTTTACTCATGACCAGCAGGCCCGGCAAACGCAGAGTTACATTCTAGAGAAGCTGGACGATTTAGAGAATCAGTCCAGGCGCAATAATCTGCAGGTCATAGGTTTGCCTGAATCTTTCAATACGGACTCTCTTCATGATATATGCATGGCCAGGATCCCTGCAGCCCTGGGAATTACTGCACCCTGCACAGTGGAAAGAGCCCATAGACTGGGAGCCCCCTCTAATGAACGCCGCTCTCCTCGCCCTGTCATTGTTCGCTATCTAAACTACATGGACAGAGTTAACATCTTGAAATCTTTCAGAAATTCTAAATCGATCCAACTAGATGGCCACAAAATCCTCATCTTTGCAGACTACTCGCAGGAGGTTTCTAAAGGGAGGAAAGCTTTCCAACCGCTCTGTCAGGCGTTATACCAGAAGGCTATCAAGTTTACTCTGGCGTACCCTGCCACCCTACGCTTCTCAGATGCGGCAGGTGTCCAAAAATCATTTACTCACCCTGAGGAGGCAAGCCATTACCTACAATCCTACCTTCATATCTCGCTGGACCCCACCCGGAGTTCCAGTCACAGCTCCCCAGGACCCAGAGAGCAACGTAGCCCGAGAAAGGATCCTGCTAAAAAGCAACGTTTGACCGGACCTTTTGGTCGCCCGTGATCGGACTTCCTAGGACCCTCCTAAGTTTTCTACTGTGTTCTGCTTCAGCACTGCGTACTCAATCGCTGTGCACTATGCTGATTCCCTGGCTCCATGGGATTCTATGGTTGTGGACACCGCCCTGCTGCTGCCTCTAGATGGCGATAGCTGTTTAATGCTTGAGGCTTTTATTGTTTTTGAAGTTTTAGGCACTTACACAGTGCTTGATGTTTACGCCTCCTAGGTATTAATTCAGGCCTACGGATTTAATTAATTAATGCTGTTTTTCCATTTCTTTTTCTTCTATCCCTAGCTACAGCCTTGCCGTGTGTCTCATGCTCGTCCGGAGTTCTCCTTCTCTTGAAGTATCTTCCACGCTCTCGAGGATGCCACTTACATCCTGTATGGTTAAGCTGGGTGCCAACGGCAAACTATCGGTAACGCTGTCTCTGGGCGATAGCGAGACTTACATGAGGAAAGAAGTGAAGTCGAGACTTCCTCTAACAGGTACCCCTTTATGTGTTTCCCTGGACCCCTGCTGGGTCCTCACCTGGTATTACCCCCTTTGCAGAACGCCTTTTGACCTGATCAAACTCCATGCTGATGTATTATTGAACCGCTGGCAGAGACCCACTGTCCATATTGAAAGATTCAGGCAAACCTATGACCCGCAGATTATTGCGCCTGGACCGATTCTCTAAATCGTCCAGCTTCTCTAGAATGTAACTCTGCGTTTGCCGGGCCTGCTGGTCATGAGTAAAAGAGTTCTGGACCTCATCTTCTATATCAGACACTCGGTGCTCCAGCTCAGCAAGTCTGCCTGCCTGTTCCCCCAGCTCCTTCTTGAGGTGAGTGAGGCCCTGCGCTATAGCCTTATCCACCGCTGCGGTAATAGTGGGCGATAGCAGGGCGGCAACTGCTTGTGCTAGTGTGGCTATCTGCGCCTCGGGGAAGACCGATGCAGGTATACCCTGGGGGGGAACATGATGCTGTGAGACGTCCGCCATATTTGCCTCAGATGAGGCCTGGTCAGCCGTGTCGCCCCGGGGGGCTTGGGAGCTCGGCGGCGGGCCGTGGAGGACAAATTTATCCATAGAGGTACCTTCCGGAGGGTGGATGCCTGGGCTCCGTGAGGTTTGCGGGCTCGGATGGGCTGTGTGAGAGGTTTAATATGCCGCCGGGATCGGCCTTTTATGGCCGACACTTACTTCTGTATCCTGTGAATGCCTAATGTACCTTCAGCCACCAAATACTACGTTCTTAGCTGTTAGGTAAACCCATGTGGGCTAATTTTTGGGGCCTTTTACGGCCGACACATGTTCTTTGCACTGGCACTTTATTTTGCACATATCTTAAAAGTTACCCCATGGTCTGGATACACTGTTGGTTTTACTTTATATATAAAAGGTAGCGCCGTTTCCAACTACCTCCCCCCCATATGATACTTGACCCCTAATGTTTTAGGGGTTGGTTGGTGGCTGCAACCTAGTTTTATGCAATAAAGTCTCTGAGAATTTATCCATAGCGCTGGTCTTTCTCCTCACCTGCATTGCATTTTACGGCCGACCCTTACTTCTGTATTCTGTGAATGAAAAAAAACTTTTAGTCAAAAGGACTATTTTTGTATTTTAGAGTCTTAAAAAGCCGGTTTTAGACAAGATAACTGCATTTTGCTCTCCAATGGCCTGAAAAATTTTTTGGTCAAAATGACTCTATTTTGGTCTCCAAGTGTCTAAAAAGCCTTTTTTTAGTCAAAATAACTGCGTTTCGTCACCAAAGGTCTGAAATTTTTTTTAGTCAAAATGACCCAATTTTTGTCTTTTAGAGCCTTAACCACTTAAGCCCCGGAAGATTTTACCCCCTTCCTGACCAGGGGGTATTTTGGGATTCGGCACTGCGTGACTTTAACGGGCAATTGCGCGGTCGTGCGACGCTGTATCTAAACAAATTTGGCGTCCCTTTTTTCCCACAAACAGAGATTTCTTTTGGTGGTATTTGATCACCTGTGCGATTTTTTGATCATGCGCTATAAACAAAAAAAGAGCGACAATTTTGCAAAAATAATATTTTTCACATTTTTTTTATATGAAATTCCCCCAAAAAAATGTAAAAATCAAAATTTTTTAACATTTTCAGCCAATTTGTTTTATGCTACCTCTGTTTCGTAAAAAAAATCGCAAAAAGCGTATTTTGATTGGTTTGCACAAAAGTTATCGCATTTACTAACAAAGGGAAAGATTTTTGTTATTTTTGTTGTTTTTTTTTAACGCGTAATGGCGGCGATCTGCGATTTTTTTGCGGTACTGCGACATTGCGGCAGACAGATCGGACCCTTGACTGACATTTTTGACACTTTTGGGGTTACCAGTGACATTTCTACAGTAATAAGTGCTATACATATGCACTGTTACTGTAAAAATACACTGGCAGTGAAGGGGTTAACTTTTTTTGAGAGGGAGGGGTTATGTGTGTCCCTAGGGGCGTGCTTTCTACTGTGATTGGCTGTGGCTTCAGATGTATGAACCGTGATCAACGGTTCTACATAGTAGAACCGTATGATCATCCTTCATACACCGGGGAGAATGACAGGCAGCTTGTTTACACAAGCAACCTGACTTTCTCCCTCTCCCCCGCCGATCGCAGAGTGACCGGTGGACATCGGGTCCGCCGGTCACACGCGTGGGGGGGGTGCGTGACCGCACGGGAGCGGGAGCGCGCCTCCAGGAGGCACGCGCTCGCTCCCTAGACCCTCACAAGCTAGTGACGTAGCCCTACGTCACTTTGCCTGTGAGGGGCTGACTGCCGACGTAGATCGGCGTTAGGCAGTAGGCAAGTGGTTAAAAAGCCGGTTTAAGACAAGATTTGGCTAAAACCGGCCATTTGGGCTCCAATGGCCTGAAAAGAAATTTTCGTCAAAATGACTCTATTTTGGTCTCCAAGTGTCTAAAAAGCCTTTTATAGTCAAAATAACTGCATTTGGTCACCAAAGGTCTGAATTTTTTTTTAGTCCAAATGACTATATCTTTGTCTTTTAGAGCCTTAAAAAGCCGGTTTTAGACAAGATTTTAGACATTTGGCTCCAATGGCCTGAACATTTTTTTTGGTCAAATTGACTCTATTTTGGTCTCCAAGTGTCTAAAAAGCCTTTTTTAGTATAAATAACTGCATTTGTTCACCAAAGGTCTGAAAATTTTTTTAGTCAAAATGAATGTATTTTTGTCTTTTAGAGCCTTAAAAGCCGGTTTTAGACAAGAGTTTTCTAAAAAACTTTTGGGCTCCAATGGCCTTCAAAAAAATTTTTGGTCAAAATGACTAAATTTTGGTCTCCAAGTATCTAAAAAGCCTTTTTTAGTCAAAATAACTGCATTTCGTCACCAAAGGTCTAAAAACAAATTTAGTCAAAGTGACTGTATTTTTGTCTTTTAGAGTCTTAAAAAGCCAGTTTTAGACAAGATAACTGCACTTGGTCTCCAATGGTCTGAAATTTTTTTTGTCAAAATGAATGTATTTAGTATTCTGCGGCTGAAGGTACATTAGGCATTCACAGGATACAGAAGTAAGTGTCGGCCATAAAAGTCCCCAAAAATTAGCCTGACAGCTAAGAACGTCGTATTTGGTGGCTGAAGGTACATTAGGCATTCACAGGGTACAGAAGTAAGTGTCGGCCTGTATAGGCCCCAAAAATTAGCCCACATGGGTTTAACTGACAGCTAAGAATGTAGTATTCTGTGACTGAAGGTAAGTGTCAGGTAAACCCATGTGGGCTAATTTCTGGGGCCTTTTATGACTGACACTTATTTCTGTATCCTGTGAATGCCTAATGTACCTTTAGCCACAGAATACTACTTTCTTAGCAGTCAGGTAAACCTATGTGAGCTAATTTTTGGGGCCTATAGAGGCCGACACTTACTTCTGTATACTGTGTGAATGCCTGATGTACCTCTAGCCATCCAATACTACGTTCTTTGCTGTCAGTTAAACCCATGTGAGCTACAGGCCGACACTTACTTCTGTATACTGTTTGAATGCCTAATGTACCTTCAGCCCCAGAATACTACATTCTTAACTGTCAGGTAAACCCATGTGAGCTCATTTTTGGGGCCTATACATGCCGACATTTACTTCTGTATACAGTGTGAATACCTAATGTACCTCTAGCCATCAAATACTACGTTCCTTGCTGTCAGTTAAACCCATGTGAGCTATTTTTTGGGGCCTATACAGGCCGACACTTACTTCTGTATACTGTGTGAATGCCTAATGTACCTCCAGCCATCATATACACTACGTTCTTCCCTGAACGCGCCCGATCTCATCTGATCTCGGGAGCTAAGCAGCGTCAGGCCTGGTTAGTACCTGGATGGGAGACCGCCTGGGAATACCAGGTGCTGTAGGCTTTTGGCTTTTCCTTTATTCGTTGGCTTTCTTTTTGTTTCTCCTGAGGAGCCATCTTGCCATGGCCAAGTTCAAAGGGGTCGAGGGTTGCAGTGGCGATCGCCTATGGCCACATCACCCTGAACGCACCCAATCTCGTCTGATCTCGGAAGCTAAGCAGGTTCAGGCCTGGTTAGTACCTGGATGGGAGATTGCCTGGGAATACCACGTGCTGTAGGCTTTTGGCTTTTCCTTTATTCGTTGGCTTTCTTTTTGTTTCTCCTGAGGTGCCATCTTGCCATGGCCAAGTTCAAAGGGGTCAAGGGTGGCAGTGGTGATCGCCTATGGCCACATCACCCTGAACGAGCCCGATCTCGTCTGATCTTGGAAGCTCCCATCCAGGTACTAACCAGGCCCGACCCTGCTTAGCTTCCGAGATCAGACGAGATGGGGCGCGTTCAGGGTGATGTGGCCGTAGGCGATCACAACTGCAACCCTCAACCCCTTTGAATTTGGCCATGGCAAGATGGCACCTCAGAAGAAACAAAAAGAAAGCCAACGAATAAAGGAAAAGCAAAAAGCCTACAGCACCTGGTTTTCCAAGGCGGTCTCCCATCCAGGTACTAACCAGGCCCGACCCTGCTTAGCTTCTGAGATCAGACACATTCAGGGTGATGTGGTCGTAGGCTATCACCACTGCCACCCTTGACCCCTTTGAACTTGGCAATAGCAAGATGGCACCTCAGGAGAAACAAAAATAAAGCCAACGAATAAAGTAAAAGCCAAAATCCTACAGCCCCTGGTAATCCCAGGCGGTCTCCCATCCAGAAGTAAGTGTTGGCCTGTATAGGCCCCAAAAATTAGCCCACATGGGTTTAACTGACAGCTAAGAACGAAGTATTCTGTGGCTGAAGGTAAGTGTCAGGTATACCCATGTGGGCTAATTTCTGGTGCCTTTTATGGCCGACACTTACTTCTGTATCCTGTGAATGCCTAATGTACCTTTAGCCACAGAATGGTATACTGTGTGAATGCCTAATGTACCTCCAGCCATCAAATACTACGTTCTCTGCTGTCAGGTAAACCCATGTGAGCAAATTTTTGGGGCCTATACAGGCCGACACTTACTTCTGTATACTGTGTGAATGCCTGATTTACCTCTAGCCATCCAATAATACGTTCTTTGCTGTCAGTTAAACCCATGTGAGCTAATTTTTGGGGCCTAAACAGGCTGACACTTACTTCTGTATACTGGAAATGCCTAATGTACCTCCAGCCATCAAATACACTAGGTTCTTTGCTGTCAGTTAAACCCATGTGAGCTCATTTTTGGGGCCTATACAGGCCGACACTTCTGTATACTGAGAATGCCTAATGTACCTCCAGCCATATAATACAGTACGTTCTTTGCTGTCAGTTAAACCCATGTGAGCTAATTTTGGGGCCTATACAGGCTGACACTTACTTCTGTATCCTGTGAATGCCTAATGTACCTTCAGTCACCAAATACTACATTCTTAACTGTCAGGTAAACCCATGTGAGCTAATTTTTGGGGCCTATACATTCTGACACTTACTTCTGTATACTGTGTGAATGCGGAATGTCTAATGTACCTTCAGCCACAGAATACTACGTTCTTAGCTGTCAGTAAAACCCATGTGGGCTAATTTTTGGGGACTATACAGGCCGACAGATACTTCTGTATCCTGTGAATGCCTAATGTACCTTCAGCCACCAAATACTACATTCTTAACTGTCAGGTAAACCCATGTGAGCTAATTTTTGGGGCCTATACATACCGACACTTACTTCTGTATACTGTGTGAATGCCGAATGTACCTCTAGCCTTCAAATGCTATGTTCTTTGCTGTCAGTTAAACCCATGTGAGCTATTTTTTGGGGCCTATACAGGCCGACACTTACTGCTGTATACTGTGTGAATGCCTAATGTACCTCCAGCCACCAAATACTACGTTCTTAGTTGTCAGGTAAACTGATGTGGGCTAATTTTTGGGGCCTTTTACGGCCGACACTTACTTCTGTATCCCGTGAATGCCTAATGTACCTTCAGCCACAGAATACTACATTCTTAACTATCAATTAAACCCATGTGGGCTAATTTTTGGGGCCTATACAGACACTTACTTCTGTACCCTGTGAATGCCTAATATACCTTCAGCCACCAAATACTACGTTCTTAGCTGTTAGGTAAACCCATGTGGGCTAATTTTTAGGGCCTTTTATGGCCGACACTTACTTCTGTATCCTGTGAATGCCTAATGTACCTTCAGCCACCAAATACTACGTTCTTAGCTGTTAGGTAAACCCATGTGGGCTAATTTTTGGGGCCTTTTACGGCCGACACATATTCTTTGCACTAGCACTTTATTTTGCACATATCTTAAAAGTTACCCCACGGTCTGGATACACTGTTGGTTTCACTTTATATATAAAAGGTAGCGCCGTTTCCAACTACCTCCCCCCCCATATGATACTTGACCCCTAATATTTTAGGGGTTGGTTGGTGGCTGCAACCTATTTTTATGCAATAAAGTCTCTGAGAATTTATCCATAGCGCTGGTCTTTCTCCTCACCTGCATTGCATTTTACGGCCGACACTTACTTCTGTATTCTGTGAATGAAAAAAAACTTTTAGTCAAAAGGACTATTTTTGTAATTTAGAGTCTTAAAAAGCCGGTTTTAGACAAGATAACTGCATTTTGCTCTCCAATGGCCTGAAAATTTTTTTGGTCAAAATGACTCTTTGGTAACCGATTGCCTGAAAAAATGTTTTTGGTCAAAATGACTCTATTTTGGTCTCCAAGTGTCTAAAAGCCCTTTTTAGTCAAAATAACTACGTTTGGTCACCAAAGGTCTGAAAAAAAATGTAGTCAAAATGATTGTATTTTTGTCTATTAGAGTCTTAAAAAGCCGGTTTTGGACATGATAATTGCATTTGGTAACCAATCGCCTGAAACATTTGTTTGGGTCAAAATGACTCTATTTTGGTCTCCAAGTGTCTAAAAAGCCTTTCTTAGTCAAAATAACTGCATTTGGTCACCAAAGGTCTGAAAACCTTTTTTAGCCAAAATTACTGTATTTTTGTCTTTTAGAGTCTTAAAAAGCTTGTTTTAGACAAGATAATTGCATTTCGTTACCAGTGATCTGAAAACATTGTTTTGGTCAAAATGACTCTATTTTGGTCTCCAATTGTCTAAACAGCCCTTTTTAGTCAATATAACTGCATTTGGTCACCAAAGGTCTGAAAAAAATTTAGTCAAAATGATTGTATTTTTGTCTATTAGAGTCTTAAAAAGCCGGTTTTGGACAAGATAATTGCATTTGGTAACCAATCGCCTGAAACATTTGTTTGGGTCAAAATGACTCTATTTTGGTCTCCATGTGTCTAAAAAGCCCTTTTTAGTCAAAATAACTGCCTTTGGTCACCAAAGGTCTGAAAAATGTTTTTGTGAAAATGATTGTATTTTCGTCTATTAGAGTCTTAAAAAGCCAGTTTTGGACAAGATAAATGCATTTGGTAACCAATCGCCTGAAACATTTGTTTGGGTCAAAATGGCTCTATTTTGGTCTCCAAGTGTCTAGAAAGCCTTTTTTAGTCATAATAACTGCATTTGGTCACCAAAGGTCTGAAAAACTTTTTAGCCATAATGACTGTATTTTTGTCTTTTAGAGTCTTAAAAAGCCGGTTTTAGACAAGATAATTGCATTTCGTTACCAGTGATCTGAAAACATTTTTTTGGACAAAATGACTCTATTTTGGTCTCCAAGTGTCTAAAAAGCCCTTTTTAGTCAAAATAACTGCATTTGGTCACCAAAGGTCTGAAATAAAAATTTAGTCAAAATGACTGTATTTTCGTCTATTAGAGTCTTAAAAAGCCGGATTTGGACAAGATAATTGCATTTGGTAACCAACCACCTGAAACATTTGTTTGGGTCTCCAATTGTCTAAAAAGCATTTTTTTTGCATTTGATCACCAAAGGTCTGAAATTTTTTTTAATATTTATTGAGTATAAACAGTACACTGAATAAATAACATGAACTGTAGACATAATCAGTTACAGAACCAGTGTTCGGAAAAATATAAATATATAAAGGATATAACAGCAACAGTACAGGAAAACATCATCCATAAACCATCGCATTCAGGTGAAAATTACAGCCAAGTAAACAAACCTGAGCATGTGCCCATGTGCATAAGAGAAGGATAAATAAAAACATACAGTTATTCCCTCCCAATAGTAATAGGACCATGAACATCTAGCAATATAGCACACACCTCCGTAAAGTAGTAAAAACCCACCTGAAGTACTAAGTGCAAAGGAGAAGGGAAGGGAAAAAAGGAAAACAGTGGCAGAAAACTTAAAGGGAGGGGGGAGGGGGGAAAGGAAGGGAAAGGATGGGAGGACTCTGCACGCTAGACCTTCTCAAGAAATGCTACCCTATCCAATGAGCAGCCGATCCATAACCAACTGGGGGGAGCCAAGGCCGGGTCATCCAACCAAGGCTGCCATAACGAAGCAAATTTCTTGTGAGCATTTCGATGCTGGTATGTCAGCTTTTCCCTGATTAAAGAGGCATTGACCTGTGTTATCCACTGGCCCCTGCTCGGCACCCTGGAGGCGATCCAAAATCTAGCAATTAATTTGCAAGCAATATACAACAATCGCAACACGGCAACGTGAGCATTTGGGTGTGCACCTCCAGAGCACCAAGCAGACAGACCACAGGATCCCTTAGTAGCTGAAAATTATACACTTTAGAGATCGTGTCAATTACCTTCCCCCAGTAGCGAAACAGCTTGGGACATCTCCACATCATGTGTATAAGTGTACCCACATCATGTGTATAAGTTGCGATTATGCCAAATCGGAGTCTGAGGAAGGTAACCCGTGATCTGCAACATCCCCTTGACACAGCGCCACACCATGCGAATCAAGGCGAGTGTGGGTAACCGATTCCCCATATTGGAGAACCCCGCTTCAAGGTGTACAAGGACAGGGTGAGGCGAGTCAGGAGGGACCAATAAGGACCCAATAGGATCGAATGGATCCAAAAGACCCCAGCCCCCCATATGCTGAACCTGGAAGGCTAGAAAATATACTCTGGGGTTGGGGACTGCCAAGCCACCACTATCCTTGCCTATCTGAAGGGTAGCCAATTTAATCCTAGCCACTTTTTTGCACCAGATCAGTTCTCGGAACTGGGAGTCAATCCTATAGAACCATTTACTGGGTATCCAGATTGGGGAGTTGTGCAAGACATAAAGAAGTTGAGGAGCCCACACCATCTTAATTAGATTGACTCGCCCAGCCACCGACAAGGGAACTTTGCAGCAGAGGTACGAGGTTCAGTGTGATATACTGGGTAGGATCAGGAAACACCTGGATCCCCAAATATTTGAAGGAGTCAACCACTCGCACTGTGGATGCACAGTCCGGAAAAGGGCTGAGCTTTGGGATCAAGGGGCATTAAAACTGATTTATCCCAATTTATGGTAAATCCCGACAGGGACCCAAAAAAGTCAATAAGGGACATTACCGCCCGCAAGGATTCCCCGGTATCACCTAGGTAGAGCAGTGTGTCATCCGCATAGAGTGAGATAATGTCTGCATGGGAGCCCCTTCTGAACCCCACTATGTCAGGGGAGGACCGTATCCGCGCCGCTAAGGTCTCCAGTGCCATGGCAAACAGCAATGGAGATAGCGGGCAGCCCTGTCTAGTCCCCCTGTGCAAACAGAAGGGTCCAGAAAGCTCCCCGTTCACCCTCAGTCTGGCCGTGGGGGCAGCGTACAGTACCCGCACCCAGTTCAGAAAGTTCTCTCCCACACCAAAGCGCTTGAGAACTTCCCATAGGTACACCCATTCAACACTATTGAATGCCTTAGCGGCATCTAGCGAAAAGACTGCCCGGTTCCCAGGGTTGTCTACTGGGATCTGAAGGTTCAGAAATAGTCGGCGGAGATTAAGTGCCGTCGATCTGGTCAGGATAAACCCCGATTGATCCCTATGGACAACCCCTTGGACAACAAAGGACAGCCTAGTGGCCAGTATCTTAGCTAGAATTTTAACATCCGTTGTGAGTAGAGATATGGGCCTTTAGGAATCCGCCAAAAGCGGATCCTTGCCGGGCTTCAGCAGGAAAGCAACTATAGCTTCGGACATAGAGGCAGGAAGGCGGCTGTTAGGGATACAAGTGGTAGCCTGATGGCAGAGGAAGGCCCCACGTGTGCCAGAGGGCGGTGCTTAGACGGGAACCCCCAAGGTAAGTGACACAGGCTAACCTGAGGTGCGGAATCTAAGTATCCACCGGTTTTCACCAGAGCCTCTAGTGGTGAGGATGGATTTTGCTGCATGTGGATACCAGGTCGCAGTCCTCAGGGTCACCCCACCAAGGGAGAAGCCAGTCAAGACCTGAAGGCAGATAAGCAGACAAGGGAGATCCGAGAGAATGGTCAAACAAGCCAGGGGTCAGGACGGGCAGCAGGTCAACAAGGTCAGGAACAAGCCAAAGGTCAAAACTTCTGAGCTGTTTAAATAAGGCAGCCTCTTTGCCAATTACTGCTTTGCAAAGGCGCCATGTCATCCTCCAGGGAGCTGACCCTGCCTTCCACTGCCACTGTCCTCTCCCTCAATTTCTGCATATCATGCCTCATGAACGATATCTCAGACTTGACCCCCTTTAACTCCGCTGTCAGGGCCGTAATTGAGGTGGTACAGGTGGTAACCGCAGCCATAATGTCCTGCAACGTGGGTTCTGTGTCCGGGATAGGAGATGATTGCCTCGGGGCCTGGTCTGCATCTGCTGCAATCAGCAATCTGGCGGGAGAGATCCCCTAAGGGAACAGTGTCATCCGTGTCTGAATGCGACCCCGGTGAGCCGGATCGATGGTCCTCAGATAGAGTTTGGGGGTCCCGGGCAGAAGGCTTAGCAAAAAGCTTTTGAGCAGCCTCCAGATATGTGGCCTTCTGTGCTGCGCGCTGCTCTTGGATCGGGCCGGCCTGTGCGGATTCCCTTCTTAGACATCACGGAGAGAAGATGGAGGACTCACCGGGTGATCACCGCACTCCAGGGAGCACAGGGCACCGACTGACGGTAGAAATCGGAGCAGGATAAGGAGTTACACAGGATAACTACCAGGATCAACAGTGGAGCTCACAGCATGCACATCCGCTCACACCCGCAGCTCAGCCACGCCCCCCTGAAAAAAATTTAGTCAAAATGACTGTATTTTTGTCTTTTAGAGTCTTAAAAGGCTTGTAGGCTTTTTAGACACTTGAACACCAAAATAGAGTCATTTTGACCAAAAAATTTTTTTCAGGCTATTGGTTACCACAAGCAGTTATCTTGTTTAAAAAGCGACTGTTTAAGACTCTAAAAGACGAAAAGACGAAAATTTTGACAGAAAAAAAAAGTCAGACCTTTGGTGACCAAATGCAGTTATTCTGACTAAAAAAGGCTTTTTTGACACTTGGAGACCAAAACAGAGTCATTTTGATTAAAAAAATATTTTTCAGGCCATTGGAGACCAAATGCAATTATCTTGTCTAAAACAAGCGTTTTCAGACTCTAAAAGACAAAAATACAGTCATTTTGACTAAATTATTTTTCAGACCTTTGGTTATCAAATGCAGTTATATTGACTAAAAAGGCTTTTTAGACACTTGAAAACCAAAATAGAGTCATTTTGACCAAAAAGATTTTTCAGGCCATTGGTTACGAAATGCAATTATCTTGTCTAAAACCGGCTTTTTAAGACTCTAAAAGGCGAAAATACAGTCATTTTGACTAAAAACAATTTTCAGACCTTTGGTGACCAAATGCAGTAATTTTGACGAATAAAGGCTTTTTAGACACTTGGAGACCAATTTAGAGTCATTTTGACCAAAAAATTTTTTCAGGCCATTGGAGACCAAATGCAGTTATCTTGTCTAAAACAAGCGTTTTAAGACTCTAAAAGACGAAAATAGTCATTTTGACCAAAAACATTTTTTCAGGCTATTGGTAACCACATGCAGTTATCTTGAAAGCCAACGAATAAAGGAAAAGCCAAAAGCCTACAGCACCTGGTATTCCCAGCTGGTCTCCCATCCAGGTACTAACCAGGCCCGACCCTGCTTAGCTTCCAAGATAAGACAGGATCGGGCGCGTTCAGGGTGATGTGGCCGTAGGCGATCACCACTGCCACCCTCGACCCCTTTGAACTTGGCCATGGCAAGATGGCACCTCAGGAGAAACAAAAAACAAAAAAAAAGCCAACGAATAAAGGAAAAGCCAAAACCCTTACAGCACCCGGTATTCCCAGGTGGTCTCCCATCCAGGTACTAACCCGTAGGGATGATCGAACGGTTCGGGTCGACCATCGGTTTGACCCGAACATTGGGTGTTCGAAATTCGGCCGAATTCCGAACTTTTTGCGGTAAAAGTTCGGAATTCGGCCACCAGAACCGCCCAAAATGCACTGGTACAGGAACTGGGCTTTAAAAGCCCGTGATTGGCCCAGAAACATCAGCAAAAGCCAATGAGGGGGCAGGAGTCTTCTGGGAACGTGATTGGAGTGACTACGGAGACCAGGCTCCAATCAGAAGTGAATACGCCCCACAGTATATAAGATAGCCCCGCCTAACCCCTAGCACAGTGATACAGAGTCTGTTGAAGAGAGTGGAAGCATTTCTCTTACTCCTGCTTTGCTACACTATGTTTTCTGCATAGGCGAGTGCTTCTAAAGCTCCATATAGCAGAATTGCATTCAGCTTACAGCCAGTCAGTGTAGTTAGAAATACAGCGATTGTGCTGGTTTTTTGAGTTAGAAAAAAAAATAAAAATTAAAGGGACAGTGTCAGTCTTCTGCTGTATGGAGCTGTTCTTTTAGTGTGAGGAAAGGGATATCTAGTGTAGTTAGGGAACTTTGTACCACAGTAGTTAGAAGTAATAATCTAGTTTCTGTAGGGAAAGTGAAAGTGAAAGTGTGAGGGTTCTGTGTAGTGAGCACGTTCCACAGTGCTGATATATCTACAGCAGGTATACGTGTTTGCTAGTCAGCAAAATACATTGCCTAGAGTGACAACATAACGCCTGTTCTTGAAAGCGTTAGGTCCACTGTGCAAAAGGCTTTGCAACTGTGCGTGACACGCATCTGCTGTGCTGTATTCAGCGACAACTGTGGGTCGCATAGCAGTGTGCGTTTTTCACTGCACAGAGTTGCCAACGCCTGAGTGACAAATATGCCAGGTAGACCAAGAAAAGACATACGTGGCCCTGCTGCAGAAAGGGGCACAGCTTCTAGGGTGTCTAGAGGCAGGGGTGGACGTGGTGGTCAGTCCTCAGCCAGGCCACCATTTGCATTGTTCTCCAGCAGTGGCCAAGCTATACGTCCACAGTACGTACAGGAGGTGGTGGACTATATTACCAAACCCTCATCGTCGGCATCATCTGCAACTACAGTGACCCAGGCAGAGAAAAGTGGTCAGTCTTCTGCAGTTGGCAGAACAAATAGAGATGAGTCCATGTCCACCTCATGTCTCCCTTAGACCCAACTTCAGACATGGCAGAGGAGTCAGCTGAGCTGTTTGACCACGGTGTCGGCCATCTACTCCAGCCTGATGCTCAGTACTTTATGGAGTCTGATGTTGGGTCTGAGGTTGAGGAGGAGGCAGAGCAAGCAAGAGGGGAGAGCAGACGGGCCACTATACACACCTCTTCTGAGACATCCCATGCAGACCGAACAGTTGCAATCTGCAAGATTTGTCAGAAGGGTATAAAACGTGGCAAAAATGTCAACCACCTGGGTACAAGCTGCCTAAACAGACATTTGACAACCCAAAACTTGGCCTGTTGGCATGAGCATTTGAAGAACCCACAAAAGGGCCAAAGATCTGTCAGTCGGCCTCCTAGTCCTCCTCGCACTGCTCCTCGTGCTCCACCTGCACATCAGTCTATTCCTGGCCCTGCTATAGTCACTCGTCACCTGTTGGCACAGCCTCCATTGACAGGGATGATGATATAGCAGGCAGTGTCGCATCTACCTCCAGCACACCACCAGCTGTAACATCTAGACGCCAAATTTCGATTCCACACATGCTGGAACGATACTCCCGCCACCCACATACCCAGCATCTAAACAGTAGTTTGGCAAAACTACTGGCTCTGCAACTGTTACCATTTAACCTGGTAGAGTCTGCTCCCTTCCGTGACTTTGCAAAATGTGCAGTTCCACAGTGGCAGGTGCCAAGTCGGCATTACTTTGCCCGTAAGGCCCTGCCATCCCTATACCAACATGTGGAAGGCAATGTAGTGTCGTCCCTGGCCACGTCAGTCAGCTGTAAGATACACCTGATGGCTGACACTTGGTCAAGCAAACATGGGCAGGGACGGTACATTTCTGTCACTGCTCATTGGGTGACACTGCTTGCCAGCGGAAGGGATTGTAGCCAGAGCTCGGTGCTGCAGCCAGGTTGCCCCCATGTCTGCAAACAGCTGGTGGTGTCGCTGATCCGGGTAGATCGATCACTTCTACCCCCTTCTGCTCCTCCTCCTACTCATCCTCCTCCATGCCCTCCTCTGCAGAATGGTCCTTTGAATATGATGAGGTACTACGTAAGCGTTCAAAGGGCTATTCTATGTCTCAGGCCAAAAGGTGTCACGCAGTGCTGCAGCTTGTGTGTCTAGGGGACAGGCAGCATTCTGCCCCTGAGATTCTTGGGGCTCTGCAGGCACAGGCCCAGAGGTGGTTGACACCACGCCAGCTGCAGCCAGGGGTGGTGGTTACCGATAATGGGTCAAACCTCCTGGCCGCCCTTCGTCAGGGAAGTTGACCCATGTGCTATGCCTGGCGCATGTCCTGAATCTCGTGGTACAGCGGTTTTTGAACTCATACCCGGGAATGCAGGATGTGCTAAGGATGGCAAGAAGGGTGTGCAATCACTTCAGGCGGTCGTACAGTGCTACTGCACGTTTGGCCGAAGTGCAGCACGAGTTTCACCTGCAGGTACACCGCCTTGTCTGTGACATGCCCACCCGCTGGAACTCCACCTTGGCTATGCTGCAGCGCCTGTACATGCAGCCGAGGGCCCTCAATGAATATCTATGCGAGTACAGCACCAGCACTGGCTCAGCGCGCCTGGGCTTCTTTTCACCACGGCAGTGGCTTTTGATTTAGGATGCATGTGCTGTCCTCTCGGCATTTGAGGAGTCCACAAGGATGGTCAGCCGGGACAGCGCATGCATCAGTGACACCCTACCGGTACTGTTTTTGTTGGAGCACACTCTGCTCATTATGGACATTATGGACTCATTATGGACAGGGCACTGGAGGCAGAGCAGCAGGAGGAAGAGGAGGACTTCCTTGCCTCTCAAGGCCCCCTTTATCCTGAGAATCCTGACCCCATTATGCCTAGCTCCCAGAGGCCCAAGCAGGATACAGGGGTGGAAGAGGAGGAGGACGATTCTTTGGGAACTTTTGCAGGCTTTGAGGAGGAGGAGGAGGAGGAAGACATGCGGCAATCTGCAAGGCCTAGTTTGACTCCCTCGATGGTGGAGATGGATTTTGCTGCGTGTTAGTACCAGGTCGCGGTCCTCAGGATCGCCCCACCAGGAGGTGAGCAAGCCAGGGTCCAGTAGCAGATACAGCAGGTCAGGATCAAGCAGAAGCGTAGTCTAGGAATAGCCAAAGGTCGGTAACAAGTAGTTGCAGGTTGGGATTAGGCAAAAGCATAGTCGAGGAATAAGCCAAGTGTCGATAATGGATGGTAGCAAAGATACAGATGGCAGCAGGAGAGACAAGCGAGATATCGGCTGTTGAAGGCACAATATTCTGCCAACCAGGAAGTGCAAAGACATGGCTTAAAACATGAAGTTCATGGGAGGAGCAAAGGGTTCAAAGTTCAAGGCAATAAAGATTCACAGCAGGGTCATTCAAGGATTTGTCCAAGAAGCTGTCCAGCATTCCAGGTGGCTCAGCAAGTAGAGTCATTGGCAGACACAATAGAGGTCCCAGGTTCAAGTCTGGGCCCTGACATTGTGAAAATACACCTGTTAATTATATGCACATTTAAAGAGACAGCACCTTTTAAAAAAAAAAACTCTAATCTTGTTCCCAGTGCACTGCATTATGTCCCCATCATACACATTGGCTGTGCAGTTGATTAGGAGCAAAAGAAAGGCACGGTTGAGCAAAAAAGTCATTTTTGAAGGTTTGGCATGCTATAATTCTGGTTCTGGACATGCTACAGAGCTGAAACGTCACAGGTACACCTTTTAGACCCCACAGACACAAAATCCAAAGAAATCTTTCTTTTTTCCCAATAATTCTTTCAATAATTGTCTCTCTATCAAAAACGACAATTTTTAAGAACTTTTTTTGGGTGATTAATAGTCCCTGGGGCATGACCCAGAAACCTAGGCACTTTTTAGGGGCATTTATTGGGTTTTAGGGCTTCAAAATTGTGTTTTTTAATTACCGAAGTTCGGGTCCCATTGATTTCAATGGGGTTCTGGAATCTGAACCAAACTTTCGGGAAATTCGGGTCTTCTGGTCGAACCAAACTTTTCAAAAGTTTGATCATCCCTACTAACCAGGCCTGACCCTGCTTATCTTCAGAGATCAGATGAGATCAGGCATGTTCAGGGTGATGTGGCCTTGAGGCGATTATCACTGCCACCCTCGACACCTTTGAACTTGCCCATGGCAAGATGGCACCTCAGGAGAAACAAAAAGAAAGCCAACGAATAAAGGAAAAGCCAAAAGCCTACAGCACCAAGCGGTCTCCCATCCAGGTACTAACCAGGCCAGATCCTGCTTAGCTTCCAAAATCAGACGAGATCGGGCATGTTCAGGGTGATGTGGCCATAGGCGATTGTCACTGCCACCCTCGACCCCTTTGAAACATTCGTTTGGGTCAAAATGACTCTATTTTGGTCTCCAATTGTCTAAAAAGCCTTTTTTAGTCAAAAAACCTGCATTTGGTCACCAAAGGTCTGAAAACCTTTTTTTAGCCAAAATGACTGTATTTTTGTCTTTTAGAGTCTCAAAAAACCGCTTTTAGACAAGATAACTGCATTTGGTAACCAATGGCCTGAAAAAATGTTTTTGGACAAAATGACTCTATTTTGGTCTCCAAGTGTCTAAAAAGCTTAACTGTCAATTAAACCCATGTGGGCTAATTTTTGGGGCCTTTTATGGCCGACACTTACTTCTGTATCCTGTGAATGCCTAATGTACCTTCAGCCACCAAATACTACGTTCTTAGCTGTTAGGTAAACCCATGTGGGCTAATTTTTGGGGCCTTTTACGGCCGACACATGTTCTTTGCACTGGCACTTTATTTTGCACATATCTTAAAAGTTACCCCATGGTCTGGATACACTGTTGGTTTTACTTTATATATAAAAGGTAGCGCCGTTTCCAACTACCTCCCCCCATAATGTTTTAGGGGTTGGTTGGTGGCTGCAACCTATTTTTATGCAATAAAGTCTCTGAGAATTTATTCATAGCGCTGGTCTTTCTCCTCACCTGCATTGCATTTTACGGCCAACACTTACTTCTGTATTCTGTGAATGAAAAAAAACTTTTAGTCAAAAGGACTATTTTTGTATTTTAGAGTCTTAAAAAGCCGGTTTTAGACAAGATAACTGCATTTTGCTCTCCAATGGCCTGAAAATTTTTTTTGGTCAAAATGACTCTATTTTGGTCTCCAAGTGTTTAAAAAGCCTTTTTTTATTCAAAATAACTGCATTTCGTCACCAAAGGTCTGAAATTTTTTTAGTCAAAATGACCCAATTTTTGTCTTTTAGAGCCTTAAAAAGCCGGTTTAAGACAAGATTTGTCTAAAACCGGCCATTTGGGCTCCAATGGCCTGAAAATAAATTTTCGGTCAAAATGACTCTATTTTGGTCTCCAAGTGTCTAAAAAGCCTTTTATAGTCAAAATAACTGCATTTGGTCTGTCTGCTTGGTGCTCTGGAGGTGGACACTCTGACCCCAAATGCTCACGTTGCCGTGTTGCGATTGTTGTATATTGCTCGCAAATTAATTGCTAGATTTTGGATCGCCTCCAGGGTGCCGAGCAGGGGCCAGTGGATAACACAGGTCAATGCCTCTTTAATCAGGAAAAAGCTGACATACCAGCATCAAAATGCTCACAAAAAAATTTGCCTCGTTATGGCAACCTTGGTGGGATGACCTGGCCTTGGCTCCCCCCAGTTGGTTATGGATCGGCTGCTCATTGGATAGGGTAGCATTTCTTAAGAAGGTCTAGCGTGCAGAGTCCTCCCATCCTTTCCCTTCCTTTCCCCACTCCCCCCCTCCCTTTAAGTTTTCTGCCACTGTTTTCCTTTTTTCCCTTCCCTTCTCCTTTGCACTTAGTACTTCAGGTGGGTTTTTGCTACTTTACGGAGGTGTGTGCTAGATGTTCATGGTCCTATTACTATTGGGAGGGAATAACTGAATGTTTTTATTTATCCTTCTCTTATGCACATGGGCACATGCTCAGGTTTGTTTACTTGGCTGTAATTTTCACCTGAATGCAATGGTTTATGGATGACGTTTTCCTGTACTGTTGCTGTTATATCCTTTATATATTTTATATATTTTATATATTTTTATATTTTTCCGAACACTGGTTCTGTAACTGATTATGTCTAGCGTTCATGTTATTTATTCAATGTACTGTTTATACTAAATAAATATTTAAAAAATTTTCAGACCTTTGGTGATCAAATGCAAAAAAAATGCTTTTTAGACACTTGGAGACCAAAATAGAGTCATTTTGACCCAAACAAATGTTTCAGGCGGTTGGTTACCAAATGCAATTATCTTGTCCAAAACCGGCTTTTTAAGACTCTAATAGACGAAAATACAGTCATTTTGACTAAATTTTTATTTCAGACCTTTGGTGACCAAATGCAGTTATTTTGACTAAAAAGGGCTTTTTAGACACTTGGAGACCAAAATAGAGTCATTTTGACCAAAAAAATGTTTTCAGATCACTGGTAACGAAATGCAATTATCTTGTCTAAAACCGGCTTTTTAAGACTCTAAAAGACAAAAATAAGAAACAGGTGTAGGTTCAGCAAGTCCACAGTTCCACAGTGAAAGACAATTAGATACAAAACTCCTTCACCACATAGGGGAATGGAGATATACATACAAACAATATAAAACCATATGTGTGACTAATACAAAGATATAATGCAATAGCTGAAAAAATAGGATCCAATAAATAAATGAGTCATACATGAGTGAATAAAAAACCCCATCGTTGAATGCTTTAAACTCTGGTGGCAAGGACATAATAAATAAGAAACAAATATATGTAAAAAGTGGTCGTTCAATGTATGGAAAGGATCTCTCAGATGTAGTCAGTGGCTATATAAAAAATCATATGTATGAAAAAGATAATTTATTGAAGCAACGTACCAGATCTTACACTGATATTAATCTAAAATAGGCTTTTTAGACACTTGGAGACCAAAAATAGAGTCATTTTGACCAAAAACATGTTTTCAGGCCATTGGTTACCTAATGCAGTTATCGTGTCTAAAAGCGGCGTTTTGAGACTCTAAAAGACAAAAATACAGTCATTTTGGCTAAAAAAAGTTTTTCAGACCTTTGGTGACCAAATGCAGTTATTTTGACTAAAAAAGGCTTTTTAGACACTTTGAGACCAAAATAGTCATTTTGACCCAAACAAATGTTTCAGGCGATTGGTTACCAAATGCAATTATCTTGTCCAAAACTTGCTTTTTAAAACTCTAAAAGACGAAAATGCAGTCATTTTGACTAAATTGTTTTTTACAGACCATTGGTGACCAAATAGAGGTATATTGACTAAAAAATTGCTTTTAAGACACTTGGAGACCAAAATAGAGTCATTTTGACCAAAAACATTTTTTCAGGCCATTGGTTACCAATTGCAGTTATCTTGTCTAAATGTGGAGTTTTGAGACTCTAAAAGACAAAAATACAGTCATTTTGGCTAAAAGAGTTTTTCAGACCTTTGGTGACCAAAATGCAGTTATTTTGACTAAAAAGGGCTTTTTAGACTCTAAATGCGGTGTTTTGAGACTCTAAAAGACAAAAATACAGGCATCTTGGCTAAAAAAAGTTTTTCAGACCTTTGGTTACCAAATGCAGTTATTTTGACTAAAAAAGGCTTTTTAGACACTTGGAGACCAAAATATAGTCATTTTGACCAAAAACATTTTTCAGGCCTTTTGTTACGAAATGCAATTATCTTGTCTAAAACCGGCGTTTTAAGACTCTAAAAGACAAAAATACAGTCATTTTGGCTAAAAAAGTTTTTCAGACCTTTGGTGACCAAATGCAGTTATTTTGACTAAAAAAGGCTTTTTAGACACTTGGAGACCAAAATATAGTCATTTTAACCAAAAACATTTTTCTGGCCTTTTGTTACGAAATGCAATTATCTAGTCTAAAACCGGCGTTTTAAGACTCGAAAAGACAAAAATACAGTAATTTTAGCTAAAAAAGTATTTCAGACCTTTGGTGACCAAATGCAGTTATTTTGACTAAAACAGGCTTTGAAGACCTAAATAGAGTCATTTTGACCAAAGACATTTTTTTAGGCCACTGGTTACGAAATGCGCAGTTATCTTGTCTAAAAGCGGATTTTTAAGACTCTAAAAGACAAAAATACAGTCATTTTGGCTAAAAAAGATTTTCAGACCTTTGGTGACCAAATGCAGTTATTTTGACTAAAAAAGGCTTTTTAGACACTTGAAGACCAGAATCGAGGCATTCTGACCCAAAAAAATGTTTCAGACCATTGGTTACCAAATGCAATTATCTTGTCTGAAAGCGGCTTTTTAAGACTATAAAAGAAAACCCTTTTTAGCCAAAATTACTGTATTTTTGTCTTTTAGAGGCTTAAAACGCCGCTTTTAGACAATATAACTGCATTTGGTAACCAATGGCCTGAAAAAATGTTTTTGGTCAAAATGACTCTATTTTGGTCATACACTTAAAGACCAGAATCGAGTCATTCTGACCCAAAAAAAATGTTTCAGGCCATTGGTTACCAAATGCAATTATCTTGTCCGAAAGCGGCTTTTTAAGACTATAAAAGAAAACCCTTTTTAGCCAAAATTACTGTATTTTTGTCTTTAAGAGTCTTAAACGCCGCTTTTAGACAAGATAACTGCATTTGGTAACCAATGGCCTGAAGAAATGTTTTTGGTCAAAAATAACTCTATTTTGGTCTTCCAAGTGTCTAAAAAGCCTTTTTTTAGTCAAAATAACTGTATTTGGTCACCAAAGGTCTGAAAACCTTTTTTAGCCAAAATTACTGTATTTTTGTCTTTTAGAGTCTTAAAACACCGCTTTTAGACAAGATAAACTACATTTGGTAACCAATGGTCTGAAAAATGTTTTTGGTCAAAATGACTCTATTTAGGTCTCCAAGTGTCTAAAAAGCTCTTTTAGTCAAAATATCTATGTTTGGTCACCAAAGGTCTGAAAAACTATTTTAGCCAAAATGACTGTATTTTTGTCTTTTAGAGTCTCAAAACTCCGCATTTAGACAAGATAACTGCATTTGGTAACCAATGGCCTGAAAACATGTTTTTGGTCAAAATGACTATTTTTGGTCTCCAAGTGTCTAAAAAGCCTATTTTAGTGAAAATAAATGCATTTGGTCACCAAAGGTCTGAAAAACTTTTTTAGCCAAAATGACTGTATTTTTGTCTTTTAGAGTCTCAAAACGCCGCTTTTAGACAAGATAACTGCATTTGGTAACCAATGGCCTGAAAACATGTTTTTGTTCAAAATGACTCTATTCTTGGTCTCCAAGTGTCTTAGTCAAAATAAATGCATTTGGTCACCAAAGTCTGAAAACCTTTTTTAACTAAAATGACTGTATTTTTTACTTTTAGAGTCTTAAAACACCGCTTTTAGACAAGATAAACTACATTTGGTAACCAATGGCCTGAAAAAATGTTTTTGGTCAAAATGACTCTATTTAGGTCTCCAAAGCCTGTTTTAGTCAAAATAACTGCATTTGGTCACCAAAGGTCTGAAATACTTTTTTAGCTAAAATTACTGTATTTTTGTCTTTTACAGTCATAAAACGCCGGTTTTAGACAAGATAATTGCATTTCGTAACAAAAGGCCTGAAAAAATGTTTTTGGTCAAAATGACTATATTTTGGTCTCCAAGTCTCTAAAAAGCATTTTTTTGTCAAAATAACTGCATTTGGTCACCAAAGGTCTGAATTACTTTTTTAGCTAAAATTACTGTATTTTTGTCTTTTAGAGTCTTAAAACGCCGGTTTTAGACAAGATAATTGCATTTCGTAACAAAAGGCCTGAAAAATGTTTTTGGTCAAAATGACTATATTTTGGTCTCCAAGTCTCTAAAAAGCATTTTTTTGTCAAAATAACTTCATTTGGTCACCAAAGGTCTGAAACACTTTTTTAAGCCAAGAGGCCTGTAGTTTTGTCTTTTAGAGTCTTAAAACACCGCTTTTAGACAAGATAAACTACATTTGGTAACCGATTGCCTGAAAAAATGTTTTTGGTCAAAATGACTCTATTTTGGTCTCCAAGTGTCTAAAAAGCCCTTTTTAGTCAAAATAACTATGTTTGGTCACCAAAGGTCTGAAAAAAAAATTTAGTCAAAATGATTGTATTTTTGTCTATTAGAGTCTTAAAAAGCCAGTTTTGGACATGATAATTGCATTTAGTAACCAATCGCCTGAAACATTTGTTTGGGTCAAAATGACTCTATTTTGGTCTCCAAGTGTCTAAAAAGCCTTTCTTAGTCAAAATAACTGCATTTGGTCACCAAATGTCTGAAAACCTTTTTTAGCCAAAATTACTGTATTTTTGTCTTTTAGAGTCTTAAAAAGCCGGTTTTAGACAAGATAATTGCATTTCGTTACCAGTGATCTGAAAACATTTTTTTGGTCAAAATGACTCTATTTTGGTCTCCAAGTGTCTAAAAAGCCCTTTTTAGTCAATATAACTGCATTTGGTCACCAAAGGTCTGAAAAAAATTTAGTCAAAATGATTGTATTTTCGTCTATTAGAGTCTTAATAAAGCCGGTTTTGGACAAGATAATTGCATTTGGTAACCAATCGCCTGAAACATTTGTTTGGGTCTCCAAGTGTCTAAAAAGCATTTTTTTTGCATTTGATCACCAAAGGTCTGAAATTGTTTTTTAATATTTATTGAGTATAAACAGTACACTGAATAAATAACATAAACGGTAGACATAATCAGTTACAGAACCAGTGTTCGGAAAAATACAAATATATAAAGGATATAACAGCAACAGTACAGGAAAACGTCATCCATAAACCATTGCATTCAGGTGAAAATTACAGCCAAGTAAACAAACCTGAGCATGTGCCCATGTGCATAAGAGAAGGATAAATAAAAACATACAGTTATTCCCTCCCAATAGTAATAGGACCATGAACATCTAGCAATATAGCACACACCTCCGTAAAGTAGCAAAAACCCACCTGAAGTACTAAGTGCAAAGGAGAAGGGAAGGGAAAAAAGGAAAACAGTGGCAGAAAACTTAAAGGGAGGGGGAGGGGGGAAAGGAAGGGAAAGGATGGGAGGACTCTGCACGCTAGACCTTCTCAAGAAATGCTACCCTATCCAATGAGCAGCCGATCCATAACCAACTGGGGGGAGCCAAGGCCGGGTCATCCAACCAAGGTTGCCATAACGAGGCAAATTTCTTGTGAGCATTTCGATGCTGGTATGTCAGCTTTTCCCTGATTAAAGAGGCATTGACCTGTGTTATCCACTGGCCCCTGCTCGGCACCCTGGAGGCGATCCAAAATCTAGCAATTAATTTGCGAGCAATATACAACAATCGCAACACGGCAACGTGAGCATTTGGGGTCAGAGTGTCCACCTCCAGAGCACCAAGCAGAGAGACCACAGGATCCCTTAGTAGCTGAAAATTATACACTTTAAAGATCATGTCAATTACCTTCCCCCAGTAGCGAAACAGCTTGGGACATCTCCACATCATGTGTATAAGTGTACCCACATCATGTGTATAAGTTGCGATTATGCCAAATCGGAGTCTGAGGAAGGTAACCCGTGATCTGCAACATCCCATGCGAATCAAGGCGAGTGTGGGTAACCGAGTCCGCATATTGGAGAACCCCGCTTCAAGGTGTACAAGGACAGGGTGAGGCGAGTCAGGAGGGACCAATAAGGACCCAATAGGATCGAATGGATCCAAAAGACCCCAGCCCCCCATATGCTGAACCTGGAAGGCTAGAAAATATACTCTGGGGTTGGGGACTGCCAAGCTACCACTATCCTTGCCCATCTGAAGGGTAGCCAATTTAATCCTAGCCACTTTTTTGCACCAGATCAGTTCTCGGAACTGGGAGTCAATCCTATAGAACCATTTCCTGGGTATCCAGATTGGGGAGTTGTGCAAGACATAAAGAAGTTGAGGAGCCCACACCATCTTAATTAGATTGACTCGCCCAGCCACCGACAAGGGAACTTTGCAGCAGAGGTACGAGGTTCAGTGTGATATACTGGGTAGGATCAGGACACACCTGGATCCCCAAATATTTGAAGGAGTCAACCACTCGCACTGTGGATGCACAGTCCGGAAAAGGGCTGAGCTTTGGGATCAAGGGGCATTAAAACTGATTTATCCCAATTTATGGAAAATCCCGACAGGGACCCAAAATAGTCAATAAGGGACATTACCGCCCGCAAGGATTCCCCGGTATCACCTAGGTAGAGCAGTGTGTCATCCGCATAGAGTGAGATAACGTCTGCATGGGAGCCCCTTCTGAACCCCACTATGTCAGGGGAGGACCGAATCCACGTCGCTAAGGTCTCCAGTGCCATGGCAAACAGCAATGGAGATATCGGGCAGCCCTGTCTAGTCCCCCTGTGCAAACAGAAGGGTCCAAAAAGCTCCCCGTTCACCCTCAGTCTGGCCGTGGGGGCAGCGTACAGTACCCGCACCCAGTTCAGAAAGTTCTCTCCCACACCAAAGCGCTTGAGAACTTCCCATAGGTACACCCATTCAACACTATCGAATGCCTTAGCGGCATCTAGCGAAAAGACTGCCCGGTTCCCAGGGTTGTCTACTGGGATCTGAAGGTTCAGAAATAGTCGGCGGAGATTAAGTGCCGTCGATCTGGTCAGGATAAACCCCGATTGATCCCTATGGACAACCCCTTGGACAACAGAGGACAGCCTAGTGGCCAGTATCTTAGCTAGAATTTTAACGTCCGTTGTGAGTAGAGATATGGGCCTTTAGGAATCCGCCAAAAGCGGATCCTTGCCGGGCTTCAGCAGGAAAACAACTATAGCTTCGGACATAGAGGCAGGAAGGCGGCTGTTAGGGATACAAGTGGTAGCCTGATGGCATTGGAAGGCCCCACGTGTGCCAGAGGATGGTGCTTAGACGGGAACCCCCAAGGTAAGTGACACAGGCTAACCTGAGTTGCGGAATCTAAGTATCCACCGGTTTTCACCAGAGCCTCTAGTGGTGAGGATGGATTTTGCTGCATGTGGATACCAGGTCGTAGTCCTCAGGGTCACCCCACCAAGGGAGAAGCCAGTCAAGATCCGAAGGCAGATAAGCAGACAAGGGAGATCCGAGAGAATGGTCAAACAAGCCGGGGGTCAGGACGGGCAGCAGGTCAACAAGGTCAGGAACAAGCCAAAGGTCAAAACGGATATCAAACAGGTAACAGGAAGCAGGCTTCAGGAACACAGGAAGAGCTGCAGACAAGTCAGCAAAGACACAGTGCTTCTGAGCTGTTTAAATAAGGCAGCCTCTTTGCCAATTACTGCAATTAATCTGCTCTAGGTTAACCCTTTAGATTGCAGATTCATGACAGCACATCAGTGTGCTCAGGAAGCATTCCTAACATTGCCCCCCCCCTTAAGGGCAACCTCCGGGTGCCCAACAAACTGCTTTTCTGAGGATGGGCAAGAAAAAACGCCTGGATCAGGTCTGCGGCATGAATGTTACTCTCAGGTTCCCAGGAATTCTCTTCCGGCCCATAACCCTTCCATTTAATAAGGAACTGAAGCTGGTTACCTCTTTTCCGGCAATCAAGTACAGCCTCAACTTCGTACTCCATGTCGCCATCCACCATCACTGGTTCCGGAGGTCCAGGGCTTCTGCCGGGGAAGGCGTCGGGAACCGCGGGTTTTAAAAAAGAGTGACATGGAACACAGGATGGATCCGTAGGGTATCAGGTAAGGAAAACTCATAGGACACGGCATTGAGTCTTATTTTAACGGGGAATGGGCCGATAAACCTGGAAGCCAACTTCTTGGATGGGCAGGCCAAGCACAGGTTAGCTGTGGATAAAAAGACCTGGTCACCTGGACGCTATCTGAGCCTTGGCCAAGGTGTCCTGCAGAAGTTTGTTGTTACTCGTGAAGAGGTCAATGGTGACCTGAACTGCGGGCACTCCGGAATCAGATGGGACGTCGGGCAGAAAGGAAGGATGAAAACCATAATTGGCAAAGAAGGGAGATTGCCCGGTAACGGAATGTGGTGAATTATTAAAGGCAAATTCCGCAAATGGTAGTAATGCTACCCAGTCTTCCTGGACGAAGGTGGTAAAGCACCGGAGATATTGTTCCAGGGTCTGGTTTGTCCTCTCTGTTTGCCCGTTCGTCTGCGGGTGGTAAGCTGAGGACATAGATAATTCAATTTTTAGTAGCTTACACAAGGCCCTCCAAAAGCGGGACGTGAACTGTACCCCTCTGTCTGAGATAATGTTCGTGGGTACCCCGTGGAGTCGCACAATCTCCCTAATGAAGACTTCTGCAGTTTCTTTTGCAAAGGGGGTACCTTTGAGGGGTAGAAAGTGGGCCATCTTAGTAAGCCGGTCTACAACCACAAAAATGGCGGAGCACCCGGCCGAAGGTGGAAGTTCCACGATAAAGTCCATGGCGATAGTTTGCCAGGGCCGGTCAGGGATTGGGAGTGGTCTGAGGAGACCCCACGCCTTACTTCTGGTGGTTTTACTCCTGGAGCAAGAAACACAGGAAGACACATAACTTCTGCAGTCTTTTCCCATCTCAGGCCACCAGAAGGTGCGTTGCATGAGGTCAAGGGTCCTATGAACACCAAAATGGCCAGCCAGAGGGTGGTCATAGCAGGCAGCTAGAACCGAAACTCTGAATCCCTCCGGGACAAATATTTTGTCCTTAGCCCACAACAAACCATCCTTGCGTGACAGGGGTATCCCAGGTGGACCGGAAATTTTGGCAGAGGCTTGCTCAAGATGGGATTTCAGGCTAGTAAGCAGGAAGTTTTTCTCTGACAGGATAGTGTCAGGTACCAACTCTTCTTTAGTATTATCAAACATCCGGGACAGGGCATCCGGTTTGACATTTTTCGACCCGGCCGATAGGTGATATGGAACGAGAATCTGGAGAAGAAGAGTGCCCATCGGGCCTGGTGGGGTCTAAGTCGCTTTTCAGATCTTAAGTACTCAAGGTTCTTATGATCGGTAAATATAAGAATCGGGTGTGATGCTCCTTCTAGTAGATATCTCCACTATTCGAGAGCGGCTTTGATAGCCAAGAGTTCCCGGTCCCCGACATCATAGTTTTTCTCTGCGGGAGAGAGTTCCCGGGAAAAGAAGGCTATTGGGTGAGTTAAGTCTCTAGTTCCCTGTCTTTGGGAGATGACTGCCCCGACCGCAACGTCCGATGCGTCTACCTCCAGGAGATAGGGTAAGGCAGGATCCGGGTGACTTAGGATAGGGGCAGAGGTAAAATGTTTTTTAAGAACCGAGAAGGCGGACTGAGCTTCTGGGGTCCACTGGAAGCGGACGTTCTTCTTAGTAAGGTGAGTAATAGGGGCTATGATGTTAATAGGATGTAATAGGAAAATGGGGTGAGGATAGTATGTCAAAGGTGATGGTCTCCACATGTGATTCGTTGGTAGTGGCAAGGAGTGCCTGTGTCTGGTTGGTAATTGGACCAGAAGACAGTGGAATACCATTAATGAAACTAACAGAAACAGGCTTAGATTTTGAAATAATAGGTATTTTATTTAAGGTAACAAAGCGTGTATCAATATAGTTTCCACAAGATCCAGTGTCGACCATAGCCTTGGTGGTGATCCTAGTTTGGTCCCATTGTAATATTAAATGAACAAAAAGATAGGGGTTAGAAAAGGAAGTTGTTAATCCTCCCAGCAAGACATGTGAACACTCACCCTCTTTTTTGCGGATAAGGGGACAGGTGCTTATCAAATGATCCGAGGATGCGCAGTACATGCAGAGATTTCTGGATGTTCTTCTAGCTCGTTCAGTAGTTGTTAAAGGTGGGCGTATGGTTCCTACATCCATGGGAGTAGGGTCAACGGCCGAAATCTGAGAAGGACTAGACAATGGCATTCCCATCTTTTCAGCCCTTCTTTCTCGCAGTCGTCTGTCGATGTTGATACTAAGTTGTATCAAGGCCTCCAAGGAGCCAGGTAAATCCGCTCGGGCGAGCTCGTCTTTAACAGCTTCCGATAACCCGAGTCTGAATTGAGTTCGCAAAGATGTGTCATTCCACCCTGAATCAAGGGTCCATCTTTTGAACTCAGATACAAAGTCTTCTACAGGTCTCCTTCCTTGTTTTAAGGCCCTCAACTGAATATCAGCAGTACTCTGCCTATTGGGGTCATCGTATAAACTAGCGAGTTCCGCTAGGAATAAGGAATAGGTGTTGAGAATCTGATCATTATTCTCAAAGAGAGAGTCTGCCCAGGCCCGTGGATCACCCGTCAAGTATGAAATAACGGTACAGACTTTTATTTGATCAGTGGGGTATGTACGAGGTTTTAACAAAAAAAGCAATTGACATGCGTTTTTGAATTCAGAGATTTTTTCCGATCACCTGTAAACACTAGAGGAGAGTTTATTTTAGGTTCAGGAGGCTGAACAGCAGTAAGTCGTGAGAGCTGGGTTACCTGCTGTGTCAGAGTCTGATTCTTTTCTTGTACGTCAGTCAGAGCAAGTATTAACGCTTTTACTTGTTGTGTTAATTGTGTCACTTGAGTGGGTAATTCTGCTGAATCCATTTTTAAGGTTCGTTCAATCTGTAACGCTCCTGCGTTTTTTATTATAGGCTGGATTTGCAGCTGCAAAATCTCCACTCAGTAGTCATGTAGAGATGTGTTGAATACCAGATCCAACTCTCCAGGACTCATCACCGTGGGCCTGTCAGCTTCAACATACAGATATATACACACTCAATGAGATGTTCCTGGAGTGATAGTATGTATATGATAGTATGAAGGTGATGTGCTGAAGGGACAGGTGTGAACAGTGACAAGGATGGTAATCACTTGATATGGGAGAGTTCAAGATGGTATTTAGGAACGCAGATAGGTTAGTATCGAGTAAGCTAACAGGTGGTGAGGACAGCAGATGACAAATACAGGATAGACTAACCCAGTGCAAGGATAGATAGTAGTAGACAGGAGAGCTAGCAATCTATGCAGCAGTGCAGATGATAGATGGTAGTAGGCTCAAGAGCTAGCAATCTATGTAACAGTGCAGATGATAGGATAGTATGGATAGGTGGTAACAGTCCTTAATGTGCGTAGGTAGATAGTGCAATAAGGTTATGGAGGGTTCCCCTGCGGGGTACTTATCACTTGTAATGTTAGTAGTTTAGAGAAGTCCAGTAGATAAGCAATGGTCCGGTAGCGAGATACAGGGATCAGTAGCGAGGTTCCGGTCTGCTCCAGGTAAAGGGAATAGCTGGAGGTTCCGATCGAGAGACAGGCTTGAAAGCATGTGGATAACAAGGCAGGTTGAACGAACAATGTGAGTGAGACCGCCGGCGGTTGAAATAGCCGCTCTGCGGCGCTCAGCAGTGACATCATCGTTCTTAAAGGTATATGCGTACCACCTGAAGAGAAAGGTGGGACGCATTACAGAGAAAAGTGGTGATTAAGGGTACCAGAGGTACCGGAATCTTACAGAGACGGAGTAATATCAGAGCAATTGGGATCCCTAAACGGGCGGAAGGTAAAGATCCTGTGGCTTTCATTGAACAATGGCTGCTCTCTACTTTTGGGCAAGAATCCTTTACTTCCATGTTTTCGGTGGAACGTGCTCATAGGGTGCCTATGCGACCTCTTCCTCCTGGAGCCCCCCCCCGTGCACTTTCATCTTCAAATTCCTCAATTACTAAAGCCAGGGGAATGCAGGGGAGACTCAAGATTGACAACTCAAGGATCTCCCTGTTTCCCGATTACTCTGCGGTGGTGCAGAAACAGCGTGCAAAATTCGTAGAGGTCAAGAGGAGATTGCGGGACTTGAATGTTCAATACGCTATGCTGTACCCTTCCAGGCTCCGGGTGGTGGCCCGGGATGAGGTGTTGTTCTTTGATAAGCCTTCTGCTGCTGTTCAATGGCTGGATGCTAATGGTGGGGCCCTGCGGGCGGCCACTTCCCCCAGGCGAGAAGACCTTTGAGGATTGTTTCTACTTTTTGGAACTTTTGTACTCTTTTCGGCCGGTCATGGATCCTTTTGGTTCTCCTGCCTATACTTGGCACTTGATGTTACACACACTTTTCCTGTTATGATGGGAGCTCTTCTGCTGCACTAATGGTTGCTACCTCTCACATGGTTGCTAATTTTGAGGAGACTACACTTGCATCGGTGGTCCCTCTCCGGTTTCCCCCCCTTGGTCGTGACTGGACATGCCCTATTGACTCGTCCCTTCCCCCACACGTGGCAGACGTGTATTGCCTTTTTGTTCCCCCCTTTTTGCCTTTTTTCTGGTCCTGGACTTTGGTTCGATTTTTGCTTTTCCTACATGTACTTTGTCGCTCTACTGCTATTATTTTACCCTATGCTGTGGATGTTCCTATTGACTGTTCTCTATGCTGGGGCTGCACCGGTACTGTGTGGGCTGGGCGACTATTCCTGTTGCTCTCTCTATATAGCTGGGCTGTGCTGATGGGGTGTAGTGGGTTCACCCTTTCTGGGTGCCCTCTTTCGCCTCCCTGGCCGGGTTGCCTGACGCTCCGTGTATAGCTACATTTTGACTATGGCTGATAATATTTGTGTGATGTCCTGGAATGTGCGGGGCCTCGGCAACCCGGTAAAGAGGACAGCGGTGCTCCGCACCATCAAACGCCTGCAGGCAGATGTGGTTTGCCTGCAGGAGACCCATATGTCTCCTTCCACTTCCCCGTGTCTAGCTCCTAGCGTATTTAGTCACCAGTTCCACTCTGTTTACTCCACTTATTCGAGAGGGTGTGTATTTTGATTAAGAAGGGGGTACGGTTTCTATGCTCAAAGTCTGTGATTGACCCTGAGGGCCTGTTTGTTTTATCCTGCCAACTAGCAAGCCTTAGGTGTGTACTTGTGCCCCCCCCCGTATTCTGCAGGGGTACTTAAACTTATCGTGCCACATATTGCTCAACTTCCTGATGTGCCCCTGCTGATGTTGGGGAACTTTACTGCTGTACTTGACTCTGCCTGGGATAGGTTTTCCTCTCACTCCGGTGGACCTATGCTGGCCGGGGGGGCTATGCCCCTTGCTCGGTTGGTGGGTGAACTCGGACTGACAGATGTCTGGAGGATGGGCCACCCTGAGGTACGAAAGTTTTCGTGCTTCTCGGCGTCACACTCGGGATTGTCTAGGATAGATCTGGGGCTGGGTAATGGTTCGCTACTGCCTCTGGTGGTCGTGGCGGGAAAATCCCTTTGGAAACTCAATGCATTCTGGCTGACGCTCTTTCCTAGTCCTGATCCCCTGCCACCCAAACTAACGTCCTTTTTTGCTGACAATTTGACTAAGGCATTCATGGGAGGTCAGTTTATACGTACAGTTAATGTCATTAAAACGGACACCAGGCAATGGGAGAATACTGTGTTGGACGCAGTGACTAGAGCGGAGGAAACTTATGATAGGGACCCGTCAGATGATACTCAGAGGTCGTGGCTGGCTGCCCAATCTATGGCCAAGTCGGTCTCGATTCAAAAGGCTGAAAACAAGCACTTCTTCTTGCAGCAGAGGTATTTTGAGAAGGGAGAAAACACGGGTCATATGTTGGCCATGCTGGTTCGCTCGCAGCAGCCTGCGGCATTTATACCACAGATTAAGGATCCTCAGGGGGTGCTCTGGCACGCCACGGCTGACATACGGAGAGTACTTGGGAAGTTTTATGCTGATCTTTACTCCTCTAAGATCTCGGCTGACTCACGAGAAATTGCCGATTTTTTTGGCTTCCTGCGATTTGCCTTCTCTGTCTGCCTGGGACGTGGCTGTGCTTGGGGCCCCCCTTACGGAAAACGAACTTTATGCGGCCTTGAAATCTACTAAGCCTGGTAAATCTCCGGGGGCTGATGGTATCCCGTCGGAGGTTTACAGCCGATACGCTGAACAGTTGGTGCCCGTGCTGCTGCGGGTATATAACGAAGCCTTCCGTATTGGCCGCTGTTAGGAATGCTTCCTGAGCACACTGATGTGCTGTCATGAATCTGCAAGGGTTAACCTAGAGCAGACTAATTGCAGTAATTGGCAAAGAGGCTGCCTTATTTAAACAGCTCAGAAGCACTGTGTCTTTGCTGACTTTTCCTGTGTTCCTGAAGCCTGCTTCCTGTTACCTGTTTGATATCCGTTTTGACCTTTGGCTTGTTCCTGACCTTGTTGACCTGCTGCCCGTCCTGACCCCCGGCTTGTTTGACCATTCTCTTGGATCTCCCTTGTCTGCTTATCTGCCTTCGGACCATGACCGGCTTCTCCCTTGGTGGGGCGACCCTGAGGACTGCGACCTGGTATCCACACGCAGCAAAATCCATCCTCCCCACTAGAGGCTCTTGCGAAAACCGGTGGATACTTAGATTCCGCAACTCAGGTTAGCCTGTGTCACTTACCTTGGGGGTTCCCGTCTAAGCTCCGCCCTCTGGCACACGTGGGGCCTTCCTCTGCCATCAGGCTACCACTTGTATCCCTAACAGTACAAATCAGCCATGACGGAGCCTGCAAGAGAAGCCTCACGGTTGGAAGAGATCTGCCAACACCTCGCAGCCCTGTCTCAAACCGTAAAGTCGCTTCAAGACGGCTACACACAGCTAGAGGAACGGCTGCGCTCTACGACACTTCAGGGGGATCCTCCTGTATTATCTGCTTCCTCTCCTGCTGCAGCACTCTCTGCACCTGCTTCTGGCCCTACCGTAGTGATGCTGCCACCAGAACCTCGAGTTCCTGCTCCCGAAAAATATTCCGGGGATCGCGGTAAATTCCACGCCTTTCGCAACGCCTGCCAGCTGTATTTCTCCCTGCAACCTCAAACCTTTTCTTTGGAGACCACCAAGGTGGGGTTTGTTATCTCCCTGCTCCTAGGCGAACCCCAGTCCTGGGTTCATCGGCTCCTTGAAGAGGGCAGCCCCCATTAAACTCCTTACGGTCATTTTTTGAGGCCATGGCACAGCTCTATGATGACCCGCAGTGATCCTCCACCGCAGAAGCTGCGCTTCATGTTCTTCAGCAGGGTCGCAGGCTCGTAGAACACTACGTCACTAACTTCCGCCACATCAGTTCCGATACGTCCTGGAACGAAGCAGCACTCCGGTATCAGTTCCGTCTCGGCTTGTCAGAAGGACTGAAGGACGAGCTGGCGCGGGTAGGTGTCCCCAACGCCTTGGAAGATTTGATTTCCCAGGCCATTCAAATCGACCGGTGGCTACGGGAGCGCAGAGCAGAACGATCTCCGCAGCAGTTCAGACCAGCCTGGACGCTACCACGTGTTGCTCATCCTGCATACTTTTCTTCTGCTGGGTCAGCTCTTACCAACCCCGCTCCCGCTGGAGTCGCCTCAGATACGCCTGAACCTATACAACTTGGGATCATACGGCCTGCTTTGTCCCCGGAGGAGAGACGCCGTCGCCAGTTGGGTAACATGTGCCTGTATTGCGGTGAAGCTGGCCACTATGTGCGCTCCTGCCCGGCAAAATACCATAAGTTCATGCCGGCCTCACCATCTGTTGCCAGTTCCTCCCACCTAGCCTTTCCTGTGTCATTACAGCTTCCGGAAGGACTCGTCCCAGTTACTGCAATCATTGACTTGGGAGCCTGCCGTTGTTTCATTGATCGCTCGTTCGCCCTGCAACATGGCGTACCTCTCTGGCTCAAGACTCAGGACCTCACCATCTTCCTGGCTGATGGTTCCCACGTCAAATCCGGGCCCGTGACCCAAGAAACTTTTCCCCTTCCTATGGTCTCCTCCTCCGGCCATAAGGAACTGATTAGCCTGAATGTTATCACATCCTCCTTATTTCCCATTATCCTGGGATTACCGTGGTTGCAAGCACATAACCTGCAAGTCAATTGGATCACAGGCACCATCTAGTTCCCATCTCTTTACTGCAAGAATTCCTGTCTACCCGCTCCTCCTGAATTCCCCAAGACTCTGTTCTGTCTTGAATCCAACCTGATGTGTGTTCTGTGGTGCCCAAAGCATACCATGATTTCCTGGACGTATTCAGCAAACGGGGAGCAGAGACCTTGCCCCCCCACCGTCCATATGACTGCCCCATCGACTTGCTCCCAGGAGCCGAAATCCTGTTCGGCCGGATTTACCCACTTTCTGAACGTAAACTGGACGTCTTAAAGGACTATGTAGACGAAAGTCTGAAGAAGGGGTTCATCCGTCCCTCTACCTCTCCAGCAGGGGCAGGTATCTTCTTCGTAGAGAAGAAGGATCACACCCTCCGACCCTGCATAGATTATAGGTATTTAAATAAAGTTACTATTAAAAACCGTTATCCCCTTCCTCTACTCCCCGAACTCTTTCAGAGACTCAGATCTGCCATCCTGCTTACTAAGCTGGATCTTTGTGGGGCGTACTACTTGGCTTTCCACACTAGATTCGGACATTTCGAATACCTGGTAATGCCATTTGGCCTTTGTAATGCTCCTGCCACGTTCCAACACTTTGTGAACGACATCTTCAGGGATTGGTTGGATATCTTCATCATCGTATACTTGGATGACATCCTAATCTTCTCAACATCCCTAGAGCAGCATCGCGAGCATGTTCAAAATGTCCTCGGTCGCCTTCGCCAGCATGGCCAAGGCCGAGAAGTGCGTTTTTGAGCAGAACAGTATCCCATTTCTGGGGTTAATAATTTCCACAGAAGGAATGGAGATGGATCCTCAGAAGGTCTCTGCCATTCTGGACTGGCCACCTCCATCAGACAAAAAGGGAGTACAGCGCTTCGTTGGCTTCGCCAATTTTTATAGGAGGTTCATTAAGGGGTTCTCTAACATTGTAAGAATATTTAATAATAAATATCTCGCGCTCGTACTTATGTCAGAATATTTATACTGCTCTGAATATAGCAGTGTATTTATTCATGGTTAACAAGCAAAGATCTGTGAAAAAGGAGAGTCTTCACCTATTGCCATAAATCAATGTCGTGAATTCTTTTTAATTGATTAATTTCTTTTTAAAAGCATATACCAATCTTAGTGAGTACAGTCTACAGTATGGAATATATATAAAAATATTTATTCTCAAGACATGCAAACACGATATATGATCAAACAAAAAGTGACACATAAAAATAACTCTACAGAAAAATACTAACTTCAAATAATCAATGCAATGTGATGTTTAGCTCAATAATGAAAGTGAAACTAAAACAAAGTGAAATAAAACGAAACGAAAGCAAGATTACCATTTCTTCCCAGGTATAGTATAAGCCATAAATTAATATCCTATATAAACAGACTACAATGGTCTGCGCAATGCATAGCCGAAAGTCACTCACTGCATATGAGTGAGAATAAGCCATGCAAAACGGAAGACTTAAAATTGCAAATAATGCACTTAATCCGATATTAATAAAAATGTATAAAAACAAAAATCAGCTTTTTAGAGAAAAATCTACCATGGCTTATACGGCTGAGATTGTAATCTCATTACCCTTAAATATGCAATATAAAACATATAAGGAAGGAATAAACAATTGTTGAATAAAATCAAATAACATAGCAAGGCATATTTACCACACTTAAGATGGTGTTACCAGAGTCCTAAGATGGATGCCAGTGAGGGAGGAGTTTCCTCCAAGTTTCAGATGAATGATGGACAAGATGGAGTATGTCTGGATGAGTCTGTCGAGGAATGTAATAGCGTGTGTGGTGTAAGTGTGAGGTGTGTTGTCAGTAGTGTAAAGTCTCCTATCTCTCATCTGGGTTGGTCTTTTATATGGTAAGAACAAAGAGCTATAAAAATTACCATAAGTAAAACCCAGAGGGATGAAACATTATCCCAATTGGTCGGGATATTCTATACCTAAACTGGTGAGGTCTTAGACACACCTCTTTTGATAATTAACCCATACTTGGTATAATAAAGTTAAATGATGATTTCTCTATATGTGAGAGTAATCATAAAACACAACATAAAACTTTGTCCAGACTCCCAGTACATACATAAATGTCCACCTGTATCTCCATCATTCACCTTGGCAAGTAATGCCATTTCAATAATTATATTATTTAACACAATATAATATTTTTATATGGGAATTTCTCAAATTATCTCAAAACTGGTATTTTGTCTCCAGAGGGCAGTATCGTACCGTTCATTAGATTTTGTATGTTAACATAATTAAAACATTTACCCATCCTTCTTATCTAATGACTTCTGACCTGTCGGCTAGTGAGAAGCCATTACTTATTTGGATTGTGACACAACTGTCAGACATCTAGACTAGGTTGGTAATATTTACGACACCTTTGAGCACTTAAACGAGACTAAAGCAATTCTTATATAAACACTCCTACCACATGCCATGCCTTGAAATGAAGTAATACGTTTTTAAGACGCACAAGTCCTTACACATCATAGAAAAGTATACTTATGTATATATATATATTATATATCTAATACTATATAAGTATCAAGTTCACACTTCTATATTAATAAGAATACAATGTATTATCGGTAATATACATCTTACATTTGATGATGTTTTCTAAAACTTATTTTTAAATAATCCTTTAAAAGAAATATACTGACTATATTGTTCATTGTTATATATACAGATAAGATTACAGGCCAGACTAGCCATGAGTGACTAGTACGATGTCTCGACAATTGATTCTTATCTGATGAAATGTATGTATTACCTTATTTACGATTGCATAGATACAAAGATCTCTGTTGAAACTATAAGACCCTATTGTTGAAATTCTATGCTCTCTTGTAAGCTTGTAAGAGACATTTTGTTTAACAAGTACGTATGTGAACTTTGTTTCACCCTGAAAACAAAATGGAGGCTGCACCATTCAGAATCTCTTATGCATGATATGAAATACATGGCTTTTAAAATCATTTTTCTTTTTACCTATTATTATTTTAATCAACCCCCAATAACCCCGACATATCCCCCCCCTTTTTTCCCAGTAGACAAGTGAGCAACTTAGGCCTATCTGGAAAGAAAGATTTTTAAGGAGTAGTAAAAGGAAAAAAAAATGTCTTGTTCTCTTTTTTTAAGAGAATAGTTCATATTGGGAATTGTTCATAACTTTTAAGTAAAGCGGTAAAAAAAAAAATTTGAGAAAAAAAAATCAGTTCAAAATGTCAGTTCGTAGCGACTTTGCTAGTGTTAGCTATGTCACAAACTGTTCCTTATTAGTGTCTTTGAATTCTGATCTCCTGGAAAAGAAACTCAAATGTTCCTTGAAATTTGCATCTCCAGCTTGTAAAGTTTTGATGGAGACAGAAATTAACTGCTGCAATGGCAGTAAAACAATGTTTGCAATCAGGAATCTGAGAAATCGATTTGGACATTCAACCTTGGATGTTGGTTGGATAATGAATGGTTTCAGCATGGCCTAGAGTGTCATATATCTAGACTGAGGTTTGCTCACATGTGCAATGCACCATTCTCACATCTCCTTCAACTGAAAACAGGAGGTAGTGTGATTCCTCTTAATGGATTTCCTCGGATCAAATGCACAAAGATCTGTTGAAACAAATCTTCCTCTCCGTCAACAAGAATCTGTGGCGTCTCGCAGCTTGATTCCTGAAGAGGGACCTGATGCAATGAGGGGTTCCGTCCTGAGCTGGACTCTAAGGAGAGATGACCCATCCGATTTCTGTGCTTTTGGCAAACATCATCGTCTGTACCAATCAACGACCTGGCATGGAAGGTTAATCTCTTCCTATTAGATGAAACATATAGTATGAATATACATTCTTATTAATTGATATTTCAATGCGATGTTGGTACCTTAAGCTTTCTCAGAGTTCTCCTTTAATCCACCGTGTGATCAGTCTTTTATATGAGCACCACGGAAGGTGAGACTATATATGCGACCTTTCCTAGGGCGACTGACTTCTGGGGCTTATTAACATGGAGATGTATCCATCGCCATGGATACTACACATTGGACAATTGTATAGTAATACAATATTTTGTTTAAAATTTACCTACTACTTAGGGAAAAAATATATCTCCCCCTATGGGGCATCAATGCAATTTATTGGAGGCAATAAAACTACCTGGCATTGAGGATTCCTTCTTGGTTACCGTATACAACCTTTAACCTCTTGACTGCATTACGTCATTAGGGTTTGATCCTCCTTGATATCACCATCATTGGCGATTTTCCAAAATGTATCTGCTTTGAGCGACCTGTTTGAGTCAGAGGGATGAAGTGACCACTGAAAAATAGGAGGGTAGTTAGTATCTAACAACCAAGATTCCCTGGCAGGGATTTCAGGATCCTCAATGTTGTGACCTGAGAAAAAAATGGTGTTAGAACCTCTGTATCCTATGCCTCTATTCAGTGTATCCCTTCTGATTCCTGCCATTTTGGCATTTAAGGATTTTGTGGCCTTTGGCTGGCCACAGGATTTGTTCCTAAAGAGGAATTCTTTTGATTATGGGCTACAGTGCCCTGAGTGAACCCAGTGATCAACTGATTAATTTGGCATCTACTCAGCTGAAAACTTTATAGAGTTAAATTATTGGCTCCGCCTCCTGCGGTGCCTATGTCTCTCGGGTTCAGACATATGGGACAGATCCCCATCAGGACCAGTTACTCGGTTCTGGCATGAGGTCTGGGCCTTAATGTCACTTTAACTTCCCGAGGATTTTGGGGAACCCTAGGATGGGGCAAATCCCTACTTATTTGTGGGTGCCCCCCCCACTTGTTAATTGGGTGTCCGGTGTCCTCCTTAAGGTATCCGGTGTTCCCCTTGGGGCCTAGGTGGCATATCTTGCTCCTTTGCCAAACTTTTTATTTTTATATGCATGGGCAATGCCTCAAAGCACAGGGATTTAAATTCCGGATGGTTGTACTCAGCTCCTTCATTGAAGGGTGTTAGGCACTTTTGAGTACAGACAAAAAAAAAATTCAATGGGGCTTTGGTGCTGTGTACATTTTAAATTGTAGATAACAGCTCTAGCAGCAGTGAGGTTTTTGTAAGGGCTGACTTTTAAATGACACCCTGCAGGCACAACACAGACAGTTGTTTTCATAGGCCTCAAGATGATCAATAATGTTTAAGGACTCTTTTCATGACAAAAATCATTCAGGACAGTACTCTTTTTTAAAAAAAAATTAAATTCTGGAGGTGCATGGCGTCTTTTTAGGGATGCTAGTCTTTTTGCAGTGACCTTGATATGACTCATACCTATTTATGCATGGTTGCCCAATTTCTGCCCTCCTATATTAGGAATATGGCTGGGGTAGGACATGGACTCTTTGCCTGACTATCCCCCCTTTGTCTGGGTCATAACCAACAGACTGGGAATCATATCTGGGTCTATGAATAATTACATCATATATAAAATGCAGGACTAATAAAGCATTGCCCTTTTGTATGGACACCATGACCTTTTGGAACTCTCCTATGTATTTACTGATGAGTTCCTGTCATGAATTTGAACTGTTACATTTTTATTTATTTTTATTTTTTTTTTTTTAATTTTCAAAATTTTCCACTGCTGGTTACTCGGCAACTTTTTGCTAGAAAACATTTTTCCTTGCTCAAAACTTCCTAAATTTTGCATTAATCATTTACATTTCTCTTTCACATGGTTACTTTCATTACAGGTTACTTGTGATAAGACTTCTGCCACAATTCTACTTCATTTTGCAGTTTCACGCTACATTCTCTTAACTGATGTGTCCCGACAGAGGTCACTTTCACCTGCTCAAGGAGGTTCCTAATCTCATTCTCTCATTTATTTGGAGTGGAGATTGAAACTTTACTAAACTCCTTTTTGCTGAGCCTTCTGGTGCAGTTCCTCATAGAAATACAGTAAGATTGGCCATGACAAAAAGTATGTGATTACACTTCCTGATGTCTTTGGTGTTAGATAAGCTTATTGGTGAGTTCATACATACAGGTCGTCCTCTACCCATGTCAGATGCCCTTTATTGGCCCGACATTCTGAGGATTTTGATATATGACTCTAACCAGCATTTCATATTCCACCATTTCAGACTCAGAGAGGTGTTTCCACACATTTATGATCTGTGCCAAATCTACTGGAGTTGTGGCAGTACCACTAGGGACTCACACCTTGCCAGAGTTGGCAGCGTGAACATACCTGCTATAGACATTTTAAGGCATTTCTATCACATTCACAATTAATAAAAAAAAATTCCAAAAAAAAAAAAAATTTTTTTTTTCAAAGTTATTGATTATGTCACCTGATCAATATTATGATTGGCATATGTAAGAAATCAATAATTATCTCAGCAGTGCCTCCATTATATGTAAGAATATTTAATAATAAATATCTCGCGCTCGTACTTATGTCAGAATATTTATACTGCTCTGAATATAGCAGTGTATTTATTCATGGTTAATAAGCAAAGATCTGTGAAAAAGGAGAGTCTTCACCTATTGCCATAAATCAATGTCGTGAATTCTTTTTAATTGATTAATTTCTTTTTAAAAGCATATACCAATCTTAGTGAGTACAGTCTACAGTATGGAATATATATAAAAATATTTATTCTCAAGACATGCAAACACGATATATGATCAAACAAGAAGTGACACATAAAAATAACTCTACAGAAAAATACTAACTTCAAATAATCAATGCAATGTGATGTTTAGCTCAATAATGAAAGTGAAACTAAAACAAAGTGAAATAAAACGAAACGAAAGCAAGATTACCATTTCTTCCCAGGTATAGTATAAGCCATAAATTAATATCCTATATAAACAGACTACAATGGTCTGCGCAATGCATAGCCGAAAGTCACTCACTGCAGATGAGTGAGAATAAGCCATGCAAAACGGAAGACTTAAAATTGCAAATAATGCACTTAATCCGATATTAATAAAAATGTATAAAAACAAAAATCAGCTTTTTAGAGAAAAATCTACCATGGCTTATACGGCTGGGATTGTAATCTCATTACCCTTAAATATGCAATATAAAACATATAAGGAAGGAATAAACAATTGTTGAATAAAATCAAATAACATAGCAAGGCATATTTACCACACTTAAGATGGTGTTACCAGAGTCCTAAGATGGATGCCAGTGAGGGAGGAGTTTCCTCCAAGTTTCAGATGAATGATGGACAAGATGGAGTATGTCTGGATGAGTCTGTCGAGGAATGTAATAGCGTGTGTGGTGTAAGTGTGAGGTGTGTTGTCAGTAGTGTAAAGTCTCCTATCTCTCATCTGGGTTGGTCTTTTATATGGTAAGAACAAAGAGCTATAAAAATTACCATAAGTAAAACCCAGAGGGATGAAACATTATCCCAATTGGTCGGGATATTCTATACCTAAACTGGTGAGGTCTTAGACACACCTCTTTTGATAATTAAACCATACTTGGTATAATAAAGTTAAATGATGATTTCTCTATATGTGAGAGTAATCATAAAACACAACATAAAACTTTGTCCAGACTCCCAGTACATACATAAATGTCCACCTGTATCTCCATCATTCACCTTGGCAAGTAATGCCATTTCAATAATTATATTATTTAACACAATATAATATTTTTATATGGGAATTTCTCAAATTATCTCAAAACTGCACCTGGTATTTTGTCTCCAGAGGGCAGTATCGTACCGTTCATTAGATTTTGTATGTTAACATAATTAAAACATTTACCCATCCTTCTTATCTAATGACTTCTGACCTGTCGGCTAGTGAGAAGCCATTACTTATTTGGATTGTGACACAACTGTCAGACATCTAGACTAGGTTGGTAATATTTACGACACCTTTGAGCACTTAAACGAGACTAAAGCAATTCTTATATAAACACTCCTACCACATGCCTTGAAATTAAGTAATACGTTTTTAAGACGCACAAGTCCTTACACATCATAGAAAAGTATACTTATGTATATATATATATATAAATATATATATATATATATATATATATATATATATATATATATATAATATATCTAATACTATATAAGTATCAAGTTCACACTTCTATATTAATAAGAATACAATGTATTATCGGTAATATACATCTTACATATGATGATGTTTTCTAAAACTTATTTTTAAATAATCCTTTAAAAGAAATATACTGGCTATATTGTTCATTGTTATATATACAGATAAGATTACAGGCCAGACTAGCCATGAGTGACTAGTACGATGTCTCGCCAATTGATTCTTATCTGATGAAATGTATGTATTACCTTATTTACGATTACATAGATACAAAGATCTCTGTTGAAACTATAAGACCCTATTGTTGAAATTCTATGTAAGCTTGTAAGAGACATTTTGTTTAACAAGTACGTATGTGAACTTTGTTTCACCCTGAAAACAAAATGGAGGCTGCACCATTCAGAATCTCTTATGCATGATATGAAATACATGGCTTTTAAAATCATTTTTCTTTTTACCTATTATTATTTTAATCAACCCCCAATAACCCTGACAACATCATAGCCCCTATAACTCACCTTACTAAGAAGAACGTCCGCTTCCAGTGGACCCCAGAAGCTCAGTCCGCCTTCTCGGTTCTTAAAAAACATTTTACCTCTGCCCCTATCCTAAGTCACCCGGATCCTGCCTTACCCTATCTCCTGGAGGTAGACGCATCGGACGTTGCGGTCGGGGCAGTCATCTCCCAAAGACAGGGAACTAGAGACTTAACTCACCCAATAGCCTTCTTTTCCCGGAAACTCTCTCCTGCGGAGAAAAACTATGATGTCGGGGACCGGGAACTCTTGGCTATCAAAGCCGCTCTCGAAGAGTGGAGATATCTACTAAAAGGAGCATCAAACCCGATTCTTATATTTACCGATCATAAGAACCTTGAGTACTTAAGATCTGAAAAGTGACTTAGACCCCACCAGGCCCGATGGGCACTCTTCTTCTCCAGATTCTTGTTCCATATCACCTATCGGCCTGGGTCGAAAAATGTCAAACTGGATGCCCTGTCCCGGATGTTTGATAATACTAAAGAAGAGTTGGTACCTGACACTATCCTGTCAGAGAAAAACTTCCTGCTTACTAGCCTGAAATCCCATCTTGAGCAAGCCTCTGCCAAAATTTCCGGTCCACCTGGGATACCCCTGTCACGCAAGGATGGTTTGTTGTGGGCTAAGGACAAAATATTTGTCCCGGAGGGAGTCAGAGTTTCGGTTCTAGCTGCCTGCTATGACAACCCTCTGGCTGGCCATTTTGGTGTTCATAGGACCCTTGACCTCATGCAACGCACCTTCTGGTGGCCTGAGATGGGAAAAGACTGCAGAAGTTATGTGTCTTCCTGTGTTTCTTGCTCCAGGAGTAAAACCACCAGAAGTAAGGCGTGGGGTCTCCTCAGACCACTCCCAATCCCTGACCGGCCCTGGCAAACTATCGCCATGGACTTTATCGTGGAACTTCCACCTTTGGCCGGGTGCTCCGCCATTTTTGTGGTTGTAGACCGGCTTACTAAGATGGCCCACTTTCTACCCCTCAAAGGTACCCCCTTTGCAAAAGAAACTGCAGAAGTCTTCATTAGGGAGATTGTGCGACTCCACGGGGTACCCACGAACATTATCTCAGACAGAGGGGTACAGTTCACGTCCCGCTTTTGGAGGGCCTTGTGTAAGCTACTAAAAATTGAATTATCTATGTCCTTACCACCCGCAGACGAACGGGCAAACAGAGAGGACAAACCAGACCCTGGAACAATATCTCCGGTGCTTTACCACCTTCGTCCAGGAAGACTGGGTAGCATTACTACCATTTGCGGAATTTGCCTTTAATAATTCACCACATTCCGTTACCAGGCAATCTCCCTTCTTTGCCAATTATGGTTTTCATCCTTCCTTTCTGCCCGACGTCCCATCTGATTCCGGAGTGCCCGCAGTTCAGGTCACCATTGACCTCTTCACGAGTAACAACAAACTTCTGCAGGACACCTTGGCCAAGGCTCAGATAGCGTCCAGGTGACCAGGTCTTTTTATCCACAGCTAACCTGTGCTTGGCCTGCCCATCCAAGAAGTTGGCTTCCAGGTTTATCGGCCCATTCCCCGTTAAAATAAGACTCAATGCCGTGTCCTATGAGTTTTCCTTACCTGATACCCTACGGATCTATCCTGTGTTCCATGTCACTCTTTTTTAAAACCCGCGGTTCCCGACGCCTTCCCCGGCAGAAGCCCTGGACCTCCGGAACCAGTGATGGTGGATGGCGACATGGAGTACGAAGTTGAGGCTGTACTTGATTGCCGGAAAAGAGGTAACCAGCTTCAGTTCCTTATTAAATGGAAGGGTTATGGGCCGGAAGAGAATTCCTGGGAACCTGAGAGTAACATTCATGCCGCAGACCTGATCCAGGCGTTTTTTCTTGCCCATCCTCAGAAAAGCAGTTTGTTGGGCACCCGGAGGTTGCCCTTAAGGGGGGGGGCAATGTTAGGAATGCTTCCTGAGCACACTGATGTGCTGTCATGAATCTGCAATCTAAAGGGTTAACCTAGAGCAGATTAATTGCAGTAATTGGCAAAGAGGCTGCCTTATTTAAACAGCTCAGAAGCACTGTGTCTTTGCTGACTTGTCTGCAGCTCTTCCTGTGTTCCTGAAGCCTGCTTCCTGTTACCTGTTTGATATCCGTTTTGACCTTTGGCTTGTTCCTGACCTTGTTGACCTGCTGCCCGTCCTGACCCCCGGCTTGTTTGACCATTCTCTCGGATCTCCCTTGTCTGCTTATCTGCCTTCGGATCTTGACTGGCTTCTCCCTTGGTGGGGTGACCCTGAGGACTACGACCTGGTATCCACACGCAGCAAAATCCATCCTCACCACTAGAGGCTCTGGTGAAAACCGGTGGATACTTAGATTCCGCAACTCAGGTTAGCCTGTGTCACTTACCTTGGGGGTTCCCGTCTAAGCACCACCCTCTGGCACACGTGGGGCCTTCCTCTGCCATCAGGCTACCACTTGTATCCCTAACAGCCGCCTTCCTGCCTCTATGTCCGAAGCTATAGTTGTTTTCCTGCTGAAGCCCGGCAAGGATCCGCTTTTGGCGGATTCCTAAAGGCCCATATCTCTACTCACAACGGACGTTAAAATTCTAGCTAAGATACTGGCCACTAGGCTGTCCTCTGTTGTCCAAGGGGTTGTCCATAGGGATCAATCTGGGTTTATCCTGACCAGATCGACGGCACTTAATCTCCGCCGACTATTTCTGAACCTTCAGATCCCAGTAGACAACCCTGGGAACCGGGCAGTCTTTTCGCTAGATGCCGCTAAGGCATTCGATAGTGTTGAATGGGTGTACCTATGGGAAGTTCTCAAGCGCTTTGGTGTGGGAGAGAACTTTCTGAACTGGGTGCAGGTACTGTACGGCCAGACTGAGGGTGAACGGGGAGCTTTTTGGACCCTTCTGTTTGCACAGGGGGACTAGACAGGGCTGCCCGATATCTCCATTGCTGTTTGCCATGGCACTGGAGACCTTAGCGACGTGGATTCGGTCCTCCCCTGACATAGTGGGGTTCAGAAGGGGCTCCCATGCAGACGTTATCTCACTCTATGTGGATGACACACTGCTCTACCTAGGTGATACCGGGGAATCCTTGCGGGCGGTAATGTCCCTTATTGACTATTTTGGGTCCCTGTCGGGATTTTCCATAAATTGGGATAAATCAGTTTTAATGCCCCTTGATCCCAAAGCTCAGCCCTTTTCCGGACTGTGCATCCACAGTGCGAGTGGTTGACTCCTTCAAATATTTGGGGATCCAGGTGTGTCCTGATCCTACCCAGTATATCACACTGAACCTCGTACCTCTGCTGCAAAGTTCCCTTGTCGGTGGCTGGGCGAGTCAATCTAATTAAGATGGTGTGGGCTCCTCAACTTCTTTATGTCTTGCACAACTCCCCAATCTGGATACCCAGGAAATGGTTCTATAGGATTGACTCCCAGTTCCGAGAACTGATCTGGTGCAAAAAAGTGGCTAGGATTAAATTGGCTACCCTTCAGATGGGCAAGGATAGTGGTAGCTTGGCAGTCCCCAACCCCAGAGTATATTTTCTAGCCTTCCAGGTTCAGCATATGGGGGGCTGGGGTCTTTTGGATCCATTCGATCCTATTGGGTCCTTATTGGTCCCTCCTGACTCGCCTCACCCTGTCCTTGTACACCTTGAAGCGGGGTTCTCCAATATGGGGAATCGGTTACCCACACTCGCCTTCATTCGCATGGTGTGGCGCTGTGTCAAGGGGATGTTGCAGATCACGGGTCTGTCTGCTTGGTGCTCTGGAGGTGGACACTCTGACCCCAAATGCTCACGTTGCCGTGTTGCAATTGTTGTATATTGCTCGCAAATTAATTGCTAGATTTTGGATCGCCTCCAGGGTGCCGAGCAGGGGCCAGTGGATAACACAGGTCAATGCCTCTTTAATCAGGGAAAAGCTGACATACCAGCATCGAAATGCTCACAAGAAATTTGCCTCGTTATGGCAACCTTGGTTGGATGACCCGGCCTTGGCTCCCCCCAGTTGGTTATGGATCGGCTGCTCATTGAATAGGGTAGCATTTCTTGAGCAGGTCTAGCGTGCAGAGTCCTCCCATCCTTTCCCTTCCTTTCCCCCCTCCCCCTCCCTTTAAGTTTTCTGCCACTGTTTTCCTTTTTTCCCTTCTCCTTTGCACTTAGTACTTCAGGTGGGTTTTTGCTACTTTACGGAGGTGTGTGCCATATTGCTAGCATGGTCCTATTACTATTGGGAGGGAATAACTGTATGTTTTTATTTATCCTTCTCTTATGCACATGGGCACATGCTCAGGTTTGTTTACTTGGCTGTAATTTTCACCTGAATGCGATGGTTTATGGATGATGTTTTCCTGTACTGTTGCTGTTATATCCTTTATATATTTGTATTTTTCCGAACACTGGTTCTGTAACTGATTATGTCTACCGTTCATGTTATTTATTCAGTGTACTGTTTATACTCAATAAATATTAAAAAAAATTTCAGACCTTTGGTGATCAAATGCAAAAAAAATGCTTTTTAGACACTTGGAGACCCAAACAAATGTTTCAGGTGGTTGGTTACCAAATACAATTATCTTGTCCAAATCCGGCTTTTTAAGACTGTAATAGACGAAAATACAGTCATTTTGACTAAATTTGTTTTTCAGACCTTTGGTGACCAAATGCAGTTATTTTGACTAAAAAGGGCTTTTTAGACACATGGAGACCAAAATAGAGTCATTTTGACCAAAAAACATTTTTTCAGGCCATTGGTTACATAATGTAGTTTATCTTGTCTAAAACCGGCGTTCTAAGACTCTAAAAGACAAAAATACAGTCATTTTGGCTAAAATAGTTTTTCAAACCTTTGGTGACCAAACGTAGTTATTTGAACTAAAAAGGGCTTTTTAGACACTTGGAGACCAAAATAGAGTCATTTTGACCAAAAACATTTTTTCAGGCCATTGGTTACCAAATGCAGTTATCTTGTCTAAATACGGAGTTTTGATACTCTAAAAGACAAAAATACAGTCATTTTGGCTAAAAAAAGGTTTTCAGACCTTTGGTGACCAAACGTAGTTATTTTGACTAAAAAGTGCTTTTTAGACACTTGGAGACCAAAATAGAGTCATTTTGACCAAAAACATTTTTTCAGGCCATTGGTTACATAATGTAGTTTATCTTGTCTAAAATCGGCGTTCTAAGACTCTAAAAGACAAAAATACAGTCATTTTGGCTAAACTAGTTTTTCAAACCTTTGGTGACCAAACGTAGTTATTTGAACTAAAAAGGGCTTTTTAGGGGGCGTGTCCAAGATGGCGACTTGAGAGGACGTGTTGAAGAGAGCTCCGCTGCCTAGCCCGGAATTTATCCTGCTTCTCTGCTGCCCTGTGACCCCTGGCTAGCCCTGTGTTGGCCAGTGTGTCCCCCCGGACTGATATGACCAGAGGCCGACAGTCTTCGGTGTCCCGTAAGCCGCCCACGGACCAGGCTACCCCGGCTGGCGCGAAAGCGGGGCCTCGTGCTCCCTCCAATATGGCGACACAGACCGAGGGAGAGGACCCGGCGCTGAGGGAGTCCAGCAACTTTAATGCCCTCATGCAGGCCATCACCTCCTGCCAAACGACACTGACGGGGAAGATTGATTCGGTCCAAATGGACATCGGCCTGATTCGCCGGGATATGGACAAATTCCGCACCAAGCTGACCGAGGTGGAGCGCCGGGTGAGCGATACTGAGGATGTGCTGCGAGACCATTCTGCTTCCCTACACACGCTGCGGGTCAAAGTTAAGGCCCTGGAGTACCGAGCCGAGGATTCGGAGAACCGGAACCGGCGCAACAACTTACGGATCCTTGGTCTCCCGGAAGGCGCTGAGGATCCGCATCCTGCAGATTTCACGGAGAAGCTCCTCCGCACCCTGCTCCCTCAGGCGGCCTTCTCTCCCTACTTTGCGGTGGAGCGCGCCCATCGGATGCCAGCGCGCCGGGGACCCCCTGGTTCCCCTCCCCGCACTTTTATCCTGCGCCTACTTAACTTTAGGGATCGGGACTTGGTGCTCCGGGAGAGCCGGCGGCTGGAGTCTCTGAGGTATGAAGGGTCCAGGCTGATGATCTTCCCGGACTTCTCGGTCGAGACACAGAAGCTGCGCAAGTCGTTCGACCAGGTTAAGGCGGCTCTCCGCCAGCGGGGCATGAAATACAGCATGTTGTTCCCAGCTCGCCTCAGGGTTCAGGACGGTGAGTCCCTCAAGTTTTTTACCTCGCCAGAGGAGGCCTCTTCCTGGTTGGAGTCGTTGCCCAGACGTTAGGACTCCTGCCCGGCTGGGCGGGATGGATGGATCGATCTTGAGGTTCTCTGCTGGTCGGTATCTACCGCTTAATGGCCACTTCCCCCTTGTTTTAGCGATTGCTCCGGTCCTCCCTAGCTGCCTCCCTACCTACCTGGGGGTTTGTTGACTCTGCGGGGCCTCTGGCTGGCCGATTTCCGGATGGATGGACAGACGGATGGACAAGGGATCCCTGAATTCTTTACCCTGACTGTTGTCATTCGTTGGCTGCTCCATGCCCCCTTTGCCCCTTTTCTTTTTGCTTATCCTACAGCCCTGGCGGGTGGGGGGGTGGGGGACTATGCTGGGGGCTGGGGGCCTTGATTCCCCCCCCTTTTTTTTCTTCTGTTTTTTCTATGGTCATGGTCTATTTTTCTAGAACTTATTTTTCGTTTCTCCTGGTTTTTGTTATTTATTTTCCGGGCACTACTGCGGAGGCTCGTGGACTCAGGACTAGTCACTGTTGACGCTTTCCTTGTGCATGGTCCCCCATTGACCGATGGTTGTGTTCTTTTTGGGGTCTCAGGCTCACCCGAGTTTTTGGGGTGTAGCAGGGTGGGGGGAGGGGGGGGGGAGTTCATTTGGGAATGTTCTATTTTTATGTTTAACCGTTTTTTCTTTTCCAGGTTTGCCACCAGGGTATTGGGTCTCTATTATGCACATTATTTGCTTTGTTCCTGCCTTGCTTCTTACACGTGGGGGTGCTGTATGGTGGGGGCGGTATGTGTTCTCGGGCTCGAGTGTTGATCCAGCAGCTGCCCCCCTGTTTTTATTTCCTTTATTTGTCTTATGGCTCCGTTAAGAATTCTAACTTGGAATGTGCGGGGCTTGAATTCTAAATTTAAAAGGTCCCTTGTGTTCTCCTTTCTACAAAAACATCACCCGCACATCTGCATTCTACAGGAGACGCATCTCACGGGGGCCCGGGTGCTGTCCTTAAAAAAATCGTGGGTTGGGTCTTATTATCATTTCACCTTCTCCTCCTACTCCCGGGGTGTCAGTATCCTCATACATCGTTCCCTACCTTTCACGCTGCTGGATCTGCATCTTGACCCTGAGGGCAGGTACGTGGTTTTACATGCTATGTGTGATCGCATTGAATTGGTCATTGCTGGTTTATATGTGCCGCCGCCTGCGGCTATGTCCATTCTGCATCGGCTTCAGAGTGTGGTTGCTGGCTATCCTACACCAAATGTGATCTTTGCGGGCGACTTTAATATGGCCCCGGAGCCGGGTATGGACAGGCTGGGTGGTGATCCGGCGGCCGATTCGGCCCTGGCACGTTGGGCGGAGGCCCTGGGGTTAGGGGATGCGTGGCGCTGGAAGCATCCCACTCTACGACATTACACTTGCCACTCAGCCGCGCATGCCTCTTTTTCACGTATAGATGTGGTCTATGTTGGC
>NW_028119917.1:80000-133000 GCF_965119305.1 Pelophylax lessonae | reverse complement strand
TATGTACAGGGTGTAAGGATCGCTATGTACGGGGTGTAAGGATCGCTATGTACGGGGTGTAAGGATCACTATGTATGGGGTGTAAGGATCGCTATATACGGGGTGTAAGGATCGCCATGTACAGGGTGTAAGGATCGCTATATACGGGGTGTAAGGATCTCTATGTACAGGGTGTAAGGATCCCTATGTACAGGGTGTAAGGATCTCTATGTACAGGGTGTAAGGATCGCTATGTACAGGGTGTAAGGATCGCTATGTACAGGGTGTAAGGATCGCTATGTACAGGGTGTAAGGATCGCTATGTACAGGGTGTAAGGCAGAGTTCGGTCACCCTGGTATGGCAGGCAGAGTCAGCAAAACTACATTACGGTCACCCTGACATGGCAGAGTTCAGTCACCCTGGTATGGCAGAGTCAGCTAAACTACACTACGGTCACTCTGACATGGCAGAGTTCGGTCACCCAGGCATGGCAGAGTTAGGTCACCCATAAACTCCGGTCACCCTGACACTTAAAAGTATCCCTACAGAAACTAGATTATTGAATCTAATTATAGTGGTATATAGTACCCTAACTACACTGCATATCCCTTTCCTCACACTAAAAGAACAGCTCCATAGAGCAGGAGAAACACTTCCACTCTCTTCAAAAGCCTCTGTATTACAGTGCTAGAGGTTAGGCGGGGCTATATTATATACTGGGGGGCTTATTCACTCCTGATTGGCCTCTGGACCCCGTAGTCACTCCAATCACGTTCCTAGCAGACTCCTGCCCCCTTCATTGGCTTTTACTGACGTTTCTGGGCCAACCACGGGCTTTTGAAGCCCACTTCCTGACCAATTGCATTTTGGGCGGTTCTGGTGACCGAATTCCAAACTTTTACCGCAAAAAGTTCGGAATTCTGCCAAATTTCGAACACCCAATGTTCGGGTCGAACCGATGGTCGACCCAAACCGTTCGATCATCCCTAATGCCCACCAGGTGTAACTCAACATAGGCTATGCTGCAGTGGCTGCACACGCAGGAGAGGGTCATCAATAAGTACCTGTGTGAGTATGGCACAAGGACAGGCTCTGGGGAGCTTGGCTTCTTTTTTTCGCCACGCCAGTGGCTGCTGATAAAGGATGCATGCACTGTCCTGTCACCATTTGAGGAGGCCACAAGGATGGTGAGTCGGGACGATGCATGCATCAGTGACACTATCCCGCTAGTCTTCCTGCTGGAGCACACGCTTCATGAAATCATGGACAAGGCATTTGAGGCAGAACAGCAGGTAGAAGCGGAGGACTTACTTTCCTCACAAGGCCCCCTTTATGCAGATGTCATTCTTTTGGGGTGACAAAACACACAGAAGCAACAAGAGGTAGAAGAGGAGGAGGATTGTGGCAGCATGGATGTAGAGGATAGCATACAGCAGTCTTCAAGGGATGGTTGTCATTCCCCAGAAACCCCAGGAGTTGTTTGTGGCTGGGGAGAGGTTGCTCCTGACAACGTCATCCTTAGTGACCCAGAGGACTCAGAATCTCATGCCTCATTAAACTTACGCTGCATGGGCTCCCTGATTCTGTAAAGCCTGCCAAAGGACCAGAAGATTTGATTAGGATTAGACAGCACCAACAACCAAGGCCCAATTTTTCTGCACCTGTATGACAAGTACATGCGATTTCAAATTTGTATGGAATTTTCAACAGAAGGGCCCATTCCTGTGCCCAGCAAGAGTAGCTGAGCTGAGTCCTCTATATGTGTACTGTGTAGATCCCACTTTCTCCAACTCTTTACCCCAGAAGGACCCTAAGGGGCTGTATGCACAACAACATGCATAGATATGCTGGCACAATAGATGTGCATTGCCTTCCATTGACATTCATTGACTTGTGTTTCTATGCAGACTGAATTTCCATGTGTTTTGCAGGTTATTACCTCTGACATCACTTCCTTTCTTTTGGGGTTGTGAGAAGAAGTGAGATAGAGCGAGAGAGGAAGATTTTTTTTAAATTTATTTTTGGAGAGACAAACAGGATTTCTAGTATAACAGCTCTAATCATTGTGATTGCTCCTGCTATATTGTGGAAAAAACAGCTGACACGCCCCTCCCCGCCCCCCACCACCACTCACTGCCTCAGCCCATCCCGCCCCCTCAGCTATGAGCTGACTCCTCTGCATAGAGAAATGTTGGCACACCCCTCCCCCACTCCCATTGCTTAAAGCGGACTCCACTTTTTAAGGAAGAAGTGCCGACATGACCCCTCCCCCCATTCTCTCTACTGTAAGCTGACTCCTCAATGGAAAGCCCCTGACCCCTCCCCCTTGACCTGTACTGCCCCCTTTATTTGAATCCTCTGTGTAGAGAAATGCTGACACACCCCTCCCCCTTTGCATTGAGCTGGGTCCTATGTGTAATGAAATGTTGGCATCTGCTTTGAGATTCTTTATATGTAGGAATGTTGACATACCCCTCCTCCACTCCCTCTCCTGTCAGCTGATTCCTATATGTAGTGGGGAAATGTTTTCTTTCATCCCCTCCCCCACTCCCATTGCTTCAAGCTGAGTTCACTGTACAGAGGAGAAGTGCTGAGCTGACCCCTCCCCCAATATCTCTGCTGTGAGCTGAAACTTTGATGTAGATACGCCCCTCCCCCTGCACCTCCTCTCTTCTGTCAGCGAATTCCTCTATGTAAAAGGGAAATTCTTTCTTTCTTACCCCTCCCCCACTCTCCATTGCTTATAGGAGATGGTATTGACCTGACCCCTCTCCCACTATCTGAGTCTTCTGTATAGAGAAGTTCTGACATGCTCCTCCCCCACTTCCTCTCCTGTCAGCTGATTCCTGTATGTAGAGGGGAAATGTTTTCTTTCCTACCCCTCCCCCACTCCAATTGCTTCAAGCAAATGAGTCTACTCTTCAGAGGAGAAGTACTGACCTGACCCCTCCCCCATTATCTCTGCTTTTAAATAAATATATCTGACAAGCCCCTCCCCCTCCCCCTGCACCTCCCCCTTTGCATTGAGCTGAGTTCTATGTGGAGAAAAATGTTTGCACTCCCCTCCCCCACTCCTCTCCTGTCAGTGTAAGATTCTGGTACCTCTGGTACCCTTAATAATTTATTTCCTTCCAAATATGCGTCCCACCTTTCTTACTAGGTGGTACGCATACACCTTTAAGACAGATGATGTCATCGCTGAGCGCCGGCGTTCTCACTCACATCGTTCGTTCAACCTGCCTTGTGTATCCACATGCTTTCAAGCCTGTCTTGCTGTCGGAACCTCCAGCTGGTTGCTTCTACCTGGAGCAGACCGGAACCTCGCTACTGATCCCTGTATCTCGCTACCGGATCTTCCCCTCTCTACTGGACCCCTCTACTACTAACATTTACTAGTGATAAGTACCCCACAGGGGAATCCTCCATAACCTACTTACACTATCTATCATCTGAACTGTTGCATAGATTGCTAGCTCTTGAGCCTACTACCATCTACTATCTGCACTGTTACATAGATTGCTAGCTCTTGAGTCTACTACCATCTATCATCTGCACTGTTACATAGATTGCTTGCTCTTAAGTCTACTACCATCTATCATCTGCACTGCTACATAGATTGCTAGCTCTTGAGTCTACTACCATCTATCCTTGCACTGGGTTATTCTATCCTGTAATTGTCATCTGCTGTCCTTACCACCTGTCACCGTACTCGATTACTAACCTATCTGCACTCTACCTAATACCATCTAGTACTCTCCTGAACAAACCTATCAAGTACTTACCATCTCTATCACTGTTCACACCTGTCCCTTCAGCACAACACCTTCATACTGTCATATACATTCTACCACTCCAGGAACATCTTATTGAGTGTGTATATATCTGTATGTTGAAGCTGACAGGCCCACAGTGATGAGTCTGGAGAGTTGGATCTGGTTATTCAACACATCTCTGCATGACTACTGAGTGGAGATTTTGCAGCTGCATATCCAGCCTACTACAAAAACGCAGGAGCGTTACAGATTGAACGAACCAGAAAAAAAAAATGGATTCAGCAGAATTACCCACTCAAGAGGTAGTGTTAGATTCACTATTAGGGGGAGTGGCCTAGAGAGGACGAGATGTGAGGACGTGTGAGAAGGAGCTCCCGCTAACCCCTCTCCCGGACTTACCCGACACGGCACAGCTATAGCGGCATGCTAACGACTAACACGGCCAGGAACCGCCCAGTGACTCGCTCGACCAGCGAACGACCAGTGGCGGACAGGCGCCAGCCACAGAGGAAGTCGGACGGCGGTATTCAGCGATACTTTCAAAATTATCTACCCGGAGCACCTGAAACAAAGATGGCGGCCGCGCGTGGGGGTGCACAGCCCAAACAGAGCGTGCAGCAGCGAGCAGAGAAAGGAGAAAAGCTGTCGGAAGAGAGCCCAGCAAACCTTGTGGTGATGGGGAGAGAAGCCGAAGCAGCCCTCGGTAACCAGCAGGAGAGTAGTAACCCAGAAATTAAGGACTTACTGAAAGCTCTGCCGACAAAAACAGAGATTGAAGCTTTGATTTTGAGGATTGAGGAAACACACCAGCGAGACATACAGGAGCTCCGCAAGGATATGACCCAACTGACCAACAAAGTTACCTCAAATGAAGCGGAAACCATACGGGTAAAAGATCAAGTGGCTGATGTAAAGAGAACAACAGAGACACTTCTAGAGCTCACTATTAATATGCAGCTTCGTATTGAGGATACAGAAGATCGGAGCCGCAGAGGGAATTTAAAGCTGAGAGGTGTACCAGAAGTGGAAGGGGAAAACCTGCAGGAGAAGGTGAGAGACATTTTTTTAAAAGTGCTTGCCCCTACCTCCCACCCTGCGGCCCCCTTGGAAATAGACAGGGTCCACAGAGTAGCAGGGTACAGACATATAGACCCTAGCAGACCTCGTGATATTGTATGCAAGATCCATCACTATACACAAAAAGAGGAGATCCTTCGCAAAGCCTGGGATATAGGCATAATCGAAATCGCAGGGTCTAAAATAAAAATACTCCCGGACTTGTCTAAAAATACTTTATATCGTAGATCACTACTACGGCCAGTATTGGATAGAGCCAAGCAGCTGGGTTTTAGATATAGATGGGGTTACCCGCTGGCGGTAACCTTTTTCAAAGAAAGAGACATGTTTGTTCTGCGAACCCCGACAGATCTACCCAGTTTATTCGAATTTCTTGGTACTGAACCTGTCCGGGTGGAGGACTGGTGCGCAATTGACCCTAGGAAAATGGGGTATTTAAACTGGAACCCCCTCAAAGGGGGGATGAATGGAAACAGAAATAGAAAAGCATGGACCCAAGAGGCTCGAGAGACTGGAGGATCAAGCTGAAGGAGAGAGCGGAAATGAAAAATGATGTAGGAATGTCACCACAGGGACTCTTTTTTTTGGGTTCTTTTTTTCCTTTTTTTTTTTACTATTTTTCAATATAAACCCCTTCCTACGATAGGGACCAAGAGACACTCGCCCCTCCACACCCTCGTATAAAATTTATTCCCAGTGAATTTGATACGTATTTTTCTCTAAACACTTGAAAAAGAGGGTTTTTTTTTTTTTTTTTTCTTCTTTGGTGTGTTGTTTGTTTTTTCTTTTGTACTTACTTTAATAGAGCACAAGAGTCACGAATCACGAGTGTGGAGAGTGTAGGGGGTCCTTATGGGTTATGAAGGGTCTGTGTTTTAGTTTGTTGTATAACATTTTTTCCCTTTTTTTTTTTTTTTTTTTTTTCTCCCCTCTTTTGGGGGTGTTTTATTGGTTCGGGTTGTGTGAAGCTACATACTAAATTTTTTTTTTTTTTTTTGGGCACACAATTAGTAGATGATCTTCTAATTGAAGTAGGTGGGGTAAGACAGCGGGGAGCTGTCTGCACATTCATAATATGGCAAATTGTTGTAAAATTGATTCACGAATAGCACCACGGGTTTTCTTTTGGAATACATATGGAATACATATGCTTAAAGGCCCATTTTTTCTGGGTCCCTAAGAAGGGTGAAGATCACGGAGAGAGAAGGAGGGTCACCTCCCTTTTTTTTTTTTTTTGCCCCGGGGATAGCAGTATATTACAGATATTTTTCAGAAAGTGTGAAGGGTGGTGAAAGAATCAATTAATTACCTGTAGGTCTGAAGAACTTGTAGGGGGGGAGAGGGGGTGACAGTTGTAGCATTGTGAGAGTGGAGGTGGGGTGGGGAGGAGGGGGGGGAGAGGGGACAGAGGAGTTCGCCCCCTCTCCGTCCCTTCCCCTTCCCCCTTTCTGTTTTTTGTTTTTTCCTTTTGTTTGTTTCTGTTACCAGCATGTTAATAAACCAATAGAGGGCGTGACAGGGACTGGAAACAGTACCTGGAGTTAGGGGACATTGTATTAGGGAAGAGGGGATCGGAATAGACTGGGGGTAATATACAGACCTCTATCATTTACAAATCAAATTTATTTGGCTCCTTTTTCTCTTTCTTTTTACTATCGAGGGCTCTGTCTCCTTTTTCCCTTTTTTTTTTTTTTTTTTTTTTTTTTCGTAGGCGAACGGCCATTAAATTGTTTAAGTCAAGATTTGATCGACTGAATGATTTTAAAGATGGGACAGAAATGGGACCCCCTTCCCCTGGTTTTTTTTTTTTTTTTTTTTTCTTCTCCTTGAGACCAGTATGTTGATAAGCCAATAGAGGGCGTGGTAGGTATCGGAAACAGTATATGGAATGAAGGGGACATCATATTAGGGAAAAGGGGAACGGAGCAGACTGGGGGTAATATACAGACCCCTTTCATTTTCATATTAAACTTAGTAGCTCCCATTTCTCTCTCTCTTTACTATCAAGGGCTTTGTTTTCCTCTTTTTTTTGTCCCCGGGGGCATAGGCGCAACGTAACGCTTATTCCCAATTTCCCCCCTCCTCCTTTTGTTGTGATACAGAGGAAGGTCGGGAGAAAAACAGGCCGGGAGAAGTAGACAGAAAAAAGGAATGAATTTAGACATGCCGAAGATTATGGAAATGATCAGTGTCGGGGTTTGGGAGAGGGAAGGGAGAGTGGTATTCTCTAATCCAATCCAACCATAACCCCATTTAGGAAATAGCTCATAGAACCAACATAGTTTGGATGAGCTACCCAGCGTAAAGCTATTTAGCGACCTCTCTAAAGTTGAGAGGCCAAGAGGGTATCTCCCCTTCTCCCCCCCTGCCCTCCATAAATTTAATTTTTTTTTTTTTTTTTTTTTTTTTGTTGTCCTTTCTCCTCTCTCTCTCTTCCACTCCTCTCCTATTGAGCAATGGAAAACATAAGAATTCTATCCATTAATGCAAAAGGCCTGAACACTCCAGAGAAAAGGAGAATCTTGCTGGACGATCTGAATAGATCTAGGGTAGATATTGCAATGGTGCAGGAGACACACTTCAGGGAGGATAAATGTCCAAAGCTTGGTAATAATTCCTTCCCCATAGTATACCACTCTACCAACTGGGAGGCAAAGTCAAAGGGCGTATCCATCCTTCTATCAAGGAACATACCTTGGAAATGTACCCAAATTATGAGCGATCCAAATGGACGCTATTTGTTTGTGAAAGGGACTATAAGAGAGACCATAGTTACACTAGTTAACATGTATGTCCCAAACGTAAAACAGGATTGCTTCTTGAGGAGGAGCATGGATACACTTAATGACTTCAGAGAGGGCCATTTAATAATAGGGGGGGATATGAATATACCCTTGATCCCTTCAGAAGACACATCAAGGGGCATATAATCAATTCCGCCTAGAGTAAGAAAGCAGTTCGCTAAGACACTACAGGAGGGACAATTAATAGACGCATGGCGTATAATGCACCCAAGAGAAAGAGATTACTCATTCTATTCCTCTTTACATCAACAATATTCCCGCATAGATTACTTTTTAATCCCACATAATCAACTACATGCAATAAAAGATATAGTGATAGGCTCAGCAACTTGGTCAGACCATGCCCCAATTACAATAACCTACGACTTACCAGACAAAAGAGAAAGGAGAGAAACAACGTGGAGATTGAATGAAAACCTTTTACAAGACCAGGTGACAATGACAGAAGTTGAATCAGAAATGGAATTTTTTTTTTTAACCAATACTATTGTAGATTCAGACCCAGGGATAATATGGGAAGCGCATAAAGCAGTTATAAGAGGTATTTTCATTAAGCATGGGGCTAGGATCAAAAAACAACGAACTAAACAACTAGAACAGTTACTCCAACTGCTAAATAAAGTAGAAGCGAAACATAAACATGCACCGTCAGAGGAGGGAAAGGCAGAACTTCTGAAGATAAGAAGGGACATCAACGAACTTCTAGCCTTTAGAGTTAAAGCAGCAATTCAAAAAACTAAAAGGATCACATATGAATCAGGGGACAAATGTGGGAAGTTATTAGCAAAATCACTTAGAGATCAATACTTGACAACTTATATTCCATATTTAGTAACGGATGCAGGACAGAAACTCACATACCCTAAACAGATAACTCAGGAATTCAAAAAATATTACGAAACATTATATAATTTAAAAACCCCCATAACCCCACAATCTCAAATGGAGGAGTACGTACAAATCTCACAAATGCCCCAGCTGTCTGAAGAGGAGAGTAAGATACTTGAGTCACCAATTACATTAACAGAGATAATGGAGACTATAAAAAATACGAAAGTTGGGAAGGCGCCGGGACCTGACGGGTTTACGATTCACTATTATAAGAAACTAATTCCATACCTGAAAGAATTCATGAAAGACATGTTTAACGCGTGGGGGGCAGGGAAAACAATCCCCAAAGAAACTATACATGCACATATTTCGGTAATCCCCAAGGAGGGGAAAGACCCCACCTCGTGTAAAAGTTACAGACCAATTTCCCTGTTGAACACGGATTTTAAAATTTTTACAAAGATCCTAGCAGTTAGACTACAGAAATATTTGACGAAATTGATCCATCTGGATCAGGTGGGATTTGTCCCAAGCCGTGAGGCGAGGGACAATACGACCAAGTTGCTGAATCTATTACATATAATTCACCAAAAGAAAATACCAACCGTTCTACTTAACACCGACGCAGAGAAAGCGTTCGATAGGGTACGGTGGGAGTACATGTTCGTAGTCCTTCGTTACATAGGAATAGGGGAAAAAATGTTAAGATGGATAAAACAAAGTTACTCAACCCCCTCAGCAAAAGTAAAAGTAAATGGAATTCTTTCTACAGAGTTTTTAATCACAAACGGAACGAGACAGGGATGTCCCCTGTCCCCGCTCCTGTTCGTATTATCATTAGAACCGTTCCTGTGTAGAATCCGAATGAACCCAGACATTTCGGGTATCAAAGTGGGGAAGGACCAATATAAATTATCAGCGTACGCCGACGACGTTCTATTTTCGATTACAAAGCCAGTTATATCACTTCCTAATTTATTAACCGAACTAGGGAAGTACGGAACTCAATCTAATATGAAGATAAACTTTATTAAATCCGAAACAATGGGAATAGAATTAGCAGGGACACTTCAACAACAATTAAGGGCAAATTTTAAGTTGAATTGGACAAAGACGGCTTTAAAATATCTAGGGACGTTAATTACTTCAAAAATCTCACAATTGTTTAAGATGAATTTCATTCCCCTATCAAAATCCATAAATGTATTATTACAAAAGTGGAAAGAAGGAATGTATTCATGGATGGGAAGGTGCAATATAATTAAAATGAGTGTTTTACCAAAATTTCTGTATATTTTCCAGGCACTTCCCATCCACATTCCACCTCGATACTTGTCCCAGATTGAAACCATGATAATGGATTTTATTTGGAAATCAAAACGCCCCAGGGTAGGGAAGAAATATTTATTTAAATTCAAAACAGATGGGGGGCTGGCGATTCCGAATATGAAGAGATATTATCATGCCGTTCAACTAGGCAGAATGATTGATTGGTGTCGCCATAGAGAATATAAGTTATGGCCAAACATAGAGCAGGCACAATGTGAGGTATCACTGAAAAGAGCCCCCTGGTGTCATAAGAACTTGCCAACAGCTATTAAGAATCACCCTGTTATAGGAAACACGATTAAAATATGCGCAAAAATATTTAAACAAGACAATCTTATACGGGAGAATTCCTTACTATACCCGGTCCTGGGGAACCCCCTCTTTGAGCCAGGGTGTCAAGACAGGAAGTTTAAGGCTTTAGTAGAAAGGGGAATCTTTCAGATTCTTGATTTCCGCTCAGACACAGGATGGGTGACAACAGATGAGTTAACAGACGGGTCAGGCCTTTTTGGCCTAGACTCATGGAGGGCTTTTCAGTTACGCCACTTTCTGGGAACATTGAAAGCCCCCCCTCAGGGAGATAAAGAGGTAACACCCTATGAAAAAATATGTACCCAAAATGGAATACTGGAACATACTATATCCAAAATGTACTCCTTGTTAATGACATCAGTGGTACAGCATAAATTCCCTTTCTTGAGGGAGTGGGAAAGGGAAATGGGCATTACTTTCTCACCAGAACAAGAAAATCAAATAATTAAGTCAGTATTTGCTACCTCAATGTGTGCTAGAATTCAAGAAATGAATTATAAAAATTTTTCCAGGTGGTATTATACTCCGGTTAAAATGAATAAAATTTCTATAGCAAACACAGACCGATGCTGGAGATGTGGGACAGAGAGAGGCACAATGCTTCATATATTCTGGGCATGTCCTAAATTAGAAATGTATTGGGAACAAATTCTGAAGATAATACAGAAAATTACGAAAAGCTATATCCCCAAAGAACCGGCTTTGTTTCTGCTCCACGTCTCTAGCATACCGATACAAAATTACAATAAATCTATTATACCACATTTAATAAATGCAGCCAGGACATGTATTCCTCTCAGGTGGAAAGAGACTGAGCCACCTAATATAATTACGTGGTTCAGGAAGGTGGAGGAAATAAATAACTTGGAAAGCTTGGTCTTTTCCGCCCGCCAACAAACTGATAAATATGAGAAGAAATGGAAACAATGGATAGATTACGTAAACTCAGGAGAAGGACAACTTTAAAACACAGAGAAAGAATTAGATATAATGGATAAATAAGTATAAGGAAGAGGTTCGGGAGATGAGGAGAGAGGGGAGGGGAGATTTGAGAGGGAGGAGGGAAGGGAAAGGAAAGAAAAGAAAGAAAAGATTTTTTTTTTTTTTTTTTTTGGAGGTGGGGAGGAGGGGAGAGAGAGGGAAAAGGATTGAAATGGGAGATTTGGGTTCGGTTATAGAATGCCTAAGGAAGACTTTGGTCACTTTTGAGTCGAACTGAATATTTTGAAATTTATAATCGTGAAAGTTGAAATGTTCGGCTATAGAATGTTTAAGGAAGGCTATGGCTCTTTTGAGTTGAATTAAATATTGTATAATTTGTAACTGTGAAAGTTGGAATGTATTGAATACAGTGTATATGTAACTGAACTTAAAGAAATAAAGAAATAATTTGAAAAAAAAAAAGAATTACCCACTCAAGTGACACAATTAACACAACAAGTAAATGCGTTAATACTTGCTCTTACTGAAGTAAAAGAAGAGAATCAGACTCTGACGCAGCAGGTAACCCATCTCTCACGGCTTACTACTGTTCAGCCCCCTGAACCTAAACTAAACCCTCCCCTAGTGTTTACAGGTGATCGGAAAAAATTTCGTGAATTCAAAAACGCATGTCAATTGCTTTTTTTGTTAAAACCTCGTACATACTCTACTGATCAGATTAAAGTCTGTACCGTTATTTCATACTTAACGGGTGATCCCCGGGCCTGGGCAGACTCTCTCTTTGAGAAAAATGATCAGATTCTCAACTCCTATTCCTTATTTCTAGCAGAACTCGCTAGTTTATATGAAGACCCCAATAGGCAGAGTACTGCTGATATTCAATTAAGGGCTTTAAAACAAGGACGGAGACCTGTAGAAGACTTTGTAGCAGAGTTCAAAAGATGGACCCTTGATTCAGGGTGGAATGATACATCTCTGCGAACTCAATTCAGACTCAGGTTATCAGAAGCTGTTAAAGACGAGCTCGCCCGAGCGGATTTACCTGGCACCTTGGATGCCTTGATACAACTTAGTATCAACATCGGCAGACGACTACGAGAAAAAAGGGCTGAAAAAATGGGAATGCCATTAACTAGACCTTCTCGGATTGCGGCCGTTGACCCTACTCCCATGGAGGTAGGAACTATACGCCCACCTTTATCAACTACTGAACGAGCCAGAAGGAGATCCAGAAATCTCTGCATGTACTGCGCATCCCCGGATCATTTGATAAGCGTCTGTCCCCTTGTCCGCAAAAAAGAGGGTGAGTGTTCACATGTCTTGCTAGGAGGATTAACGACTTCCTTTTCTAACCCCTATCTTTTTGTTCATTTAACATTACAGTGGGACCAGACTAGGATCACCACCAAGGCTATGATCGACACTGGATCTTGTGGAAACTATATTGATACACGTTTTGTTACCTTAAATAAAATACCTATTATTTCAAAACTTAAACCTGTTTCTGTTAGTTTCATTAACGGTATTCCATTGTCTTCTGGTCCAATCACCAACCAGACACAGGCACTCCTTGCCACTGCCAACGAGTCTCATGTGGAGACCATCACCTTTGATATACTATCCTCACCCCATTTTTCCATTATTTTGGGACTTCCCTGGTTACACACACACCAACCAATCATAGATTGGAAAAGACGGACTTTGGCCTTCCCTTCTCACTATTGTGAGATTACGTGTAACCTCCCATCTTATGGAAAGATCCTGTCTGTGGTGTCAGATGAGATTGCACCACTATGCTATCAGGATCTGTCCGAAGTATTCCTTGAGAAAAATGCTCAAGTGTTGCCTCCCCATAGGGATTATGATTGCACTATCGATCTACTCCCTAACAGCAAATTGCCTTTCGGTCATGTTTATCCCCTTTCACAGGATGACCTTTCTCATCTCAAGGAATACTTGGATGAGAATTTGAAAAAAGGGTTCATCAGACCCTCTACTTCTTCCACAGCTGCAGGACTTTTCTTTGTCCGCAATAAGGATTCCAGTCTTAGGCCTATTATCGATTATAGGCAATTAAACACGATTACGATAAAGGATCGCTATCCTTTGCCGCTCATCCCTGAACTCATTGAACAAGTGCGTGGGGCTACTTACTTCTCTAAATTAGACCTGAAAGGGGCATACAACCTAATCCGAATCCGTGACGGAGATGAGTGGAAAACAGCATTCAGAACCAGAAACAGATTATTCGAATATCTTGTGATGCCATTCGGGTTGTGTAATGCTCCCGCAGCCTTCCAAAGGTTCATAAACGACATCTTTAGAGACTTACTTGATGTCTGTGTCGTAGTATACCTGGACGATATACTTATCTATTCGCGATCTATGCCTGAACATATAAAACATGTAAGACTTGTGTTATCCAGATTACTCTCACACAATCTATACGTGAAATTAAAAAAATGCTTATTTCATAAGGAAGAAATATTATTTCTAGGATACATCATATCCAAAACTGGAATTAAGATGGATATGAGCAAGATATCCTGTATTCTGGACTGGCCTATACCAACAACTCGTAAAGCATTACAGCGATTCCTTGGATTCTCCAACTTCTATAGGAAGTTCATCAAGAACTTTTCCGCTATTGTGAGACCTCTCACACAACTGACAAGTATAAAGAAACCATTCAAATGGTCAGAAGAAGCGAATCAAGCTTTCTGCTTGTTAAAATCAAGCTTTACCTCTGCTCCCATACTACGCCATCCAGACCCATCCCTCCAATATATTCTGGAGGTAGATGCTTCAAATATGGCAGTAGGAGCAGTTCTCTCCCAACGACCAACAAATACTTCACCACTCCACCCAGTTGCTTTCTTTTCAAAATCACTAAGCAGCCCAGAGGTGAACTACCCAGTGGGTGAAAAGAGTTGCTTGCCATAAAACTGGCACTGGAGAATTGGCGACATTTTCTACTCGAAGGTACCCAGTTACCAATACTCATATATACAGATCATAAAAACCTTCAATACCTCCAGACTAACAAAACTCTCTCCCACCGACAGGTACGATGGTCATTATTCTTCCTAAGATTCAACTTCCTAGTGACCTACACGCCTGCAGACAAAAATAAAAAAGCGGATGCGCTATCACGATTAATCGAAGATAACTGCGCCGAAATCCCTTCCATTCCCATAATACCCTATGAACGTATTATTGGTGTTGTCTGTTCCTTGAAGGAAGAGATTTTGCACAGTATAGGATTGGATTCACCTCCACCACAACTGAGTACTGATGCAGAAGGCTTCCTCTATTACAACGACAAACTTTACATACCCCCTACTATGCGCACCAAGATCTTGGAGTTGTCACATGATGTGCCCATGGCAGGACATATGGGTATGACGAAAACCCTTAATTTGCTTACCAGGCAGTTTTGGTGGCCTGATATGAAGACGTCTGTACAAAAATTTGTTTCTTCATGTGACATCTGTGCAAGGTCCAAGATTGACACTACAAAACCATCTGGTCTACTCTGCAGTCTACCAATACCCCAGGTTCCATGGGAAGTTGTGTCCTTAGACTTTATAGTAGAACTACCACCTTCTAAGGGATTTAATACCATTCTAGTGTCAGTGGACCACTTGACAAAGATGGCACATTTCATTGCTATCCGTAGACTACCTTCGTTTAAACAAACAGCGGAACTACTGATGAAACATGTGTTCAAGTTGCATGGAATTCCAAAGACTCTTTTGTCCGACCGTGGTTCACAGTTCATCTCTAAATTTTGGCAAGCACTTTGTCAAATATTACGGATTGAGCGAAAGCTCACTTCTCCCTACCATCCTCAGACCAACGGACAGACTGAAAGAGTCAACCAGTGCATTGAGCAATATCTACGTTGCTATACATCATACCTACAGGATGATTGGGTGGATCTCCTCCCTCTGGCGGAATTTGCTTACAACAATGCAACCCACAGTACTACTAAGCAAAGTCCGTTCTACTTGAATTATGGGTTTCATCCCACTCTTCTTCCACCACGCATCCTGCCATCAAGTAGCCCAGTAGCCTCGGATTATCTTACCCAAATAAAAGACTCTCTGGGTTTGCTCAATACCACTATATCACACGCTCATAGTCAACAAAAAAGGTACTACGACCTTCGTAGAAGACCTTCTCCTCAGTATGCTATTGGGGACCTTGTTTGGCTATCAACAAGAAACTTAAGATTAAAGATCCCTAGCAAAAAACTTGGACCTCTATTTTTGGGACCCTTCCCAATTAAGAAACTTATTGGAAAAGCTGCAGTACAGCTCACCTTACCAGCAGATCTTAAGATCCATCCCATCTTCCATGTGTCGCTACTGAAGCCCCATGTTCCTAACCAAGGAATAAGGCCTACCATCTTGCCTCCACCTCCAATACAAGTTGAAGGCGGAGAAGAATATGAGATCAAAGAGATTTTGGATTCTCGCATCCATAGAGGAAGACTCCAGTATCTCATAAGATGGAAGAACTATGGACCCCAAGACGACACCTGGGTGGATACCTCTGATGTTCATGCACCTAGGCTTATACGAAGGTTTCACTCGAAATACCCAGAGAAACCAGTGCTATAGACCTTCCGGAGCCGGCCTTAAGGGGGGGTACTGTAAGATTCTGGTACCTCTGGTACCCTTAATAATTTATTTCCTTCCAAATATGCGTCCCACCTTTCTTACTAGGTGGTACGCATACACCTTTAAGACAGATGATGTCATCGCTGAGCGCCGCAGAGCGGCTATTTCAACCGCCGGCGTTCTCACTCACGTTGTTCGTTCAACCTGCCTTGTGTATCCACATGCTTTCAAGCCTGTCTTGCTGTCGGAACCTCCAGCTGGTTGCTTCTACCTGGAGCAGACCGGAACCTCGCTACTGATCCCTGTATCTCGCTACCGGATCTTCCCCTCTCTACTGGACCCCTCTACTACTAACATTTACTAGTGATAAGTACCCCACAGGGGAATCCTCCATAACCTACTTACACTATCTATCATCTGCACTGTTGCATAGATTGCTAGCTCTTGAGCCTACTACCATCTACTATCTGCACTGTTACATAGATTGCTAGCTCTTGAGTCTACTACCATCTATCATCTGCACTGCTACATAGATTGCTAGCTCTTGAGTCTACTACCATCTATCCTTGCACTGGGTTAGTCTATCCTGTAATTGTCATCTGCTGTCCTTACCACTTGTCACCGTACTCGATTACTAACCTATCTGCACTCTACCTAATACCATCTAGTACTCTCCTGAACAAACCTATCAAGTACTTACCATCTCTATCACTGTTCACACCTGTCCCTTCAGCACAACACCTTCATACTGTCATATACATTCTACCACTCCAGGAACATCTTATTGAGTGTGTATATATCTGTATGTTGAAGCTGACAGGCCCACAGTGATGAGTCTGGAGAGTTGGATCTGGTTATTCAACACATCTCTACATGACTACTGAGTGGAGATTTTGCAGCTGCATATCCAGCCTACTACAAAAACGCAGGAGCGTTACAGTCAGCTGATTCCTGTATGTAGAGGGGAAATGTTTTCCTTCATCCCCTCCCCCACTCCCATTGATTCAAGACCTGTGATCCTATATAGAAGGAGCTCTGTGATCATTCCAGAGAGAACAATGGTCAGCTGTGTTTACAAAAGCTGACCGTCCTTCTCTCTCATTGGTGAGCGATCATGGGTGGCAATCAAAGCCACCATCCTCGTGCATCGGAGCCCCTGCTGCCCAGCAGCAGGGGTGCGACCTACGTAGGGCTACATCAGTTCGCACAGGTGGGCTGCCTGCGGCAGTATAGCTATGGTGGGCGGTCCATAACAGGTTAAAGAAGAAGTGTTGAACTGACCCCTCCCCCATTCTCTCTGCTGTGAGTCCTCTGTGTAGAGAAATGTTGGCACACCCATCCCCCACTCCCCCTCCTGTCAGCTGATTTCTATATGTAGAAGGGAAATACTTTCTTTCATCCCCTCCCCCACTCTCTTTGCTAAGCTGACTCCACTGTATAACTGTTTGCTAGAGTTCTTTGTAGATCAGCCTTTCTCTAACTCTTTACCCCATAGGGGCCCTAAGGGCCTGATTGCACATCAACATACATAAAAATGCTGCAATAATGGATGTGCATTGCCATCCAATGACACACACTATATTACCAAAAGTATTGGGACGCCTGCCTTTACACACACATGAACTTTAATGGCATCCCCGTCTGGAGAGAAGGCCTGGCTCGCAGCCTCCGCTTTAATTCATCCCAAAGGTGTTCTATCAGGTTGAGGTCAGGACTCTGTGCAGTCCAGTCAGGTTCCTCCACTCCAAACTCATCCATGTCTATGGACCTTGCTTTGTGCACTGGTCAAAATCATTTGGTGGAGAGGGCATTATGGTGTGGGGTTGTTTTTCAGGGGTTGGGCTTGGCCCCTTAGTTCCAGTGAAGGGAACATTTTGGAAAATTTCATGCTCCCCACTTTGTGGGAACAGTTTGTTGATGGCCCCCTCCTGTTCCAACATAACTGTGCACCAGTGCAAAAAGCAAGGTCTACAGAGACAAGGATGAGCGAGTTTGGGGTGTCCTGACCTCAATCTGATAGAACACCTTTGGGATGAATTAGAGCGGAGACTGCAAGCCAGGTCTTCTCTCCAACATCAGTGTCTGGCCTCACAAATGCGGAACTGGAAGAATGGTCAAACAATCCCATGGACACTCCTAAACTTTCTGGACAGCCTTCCCAGAAGAGTTTAAGTTGTTATAGCTGCAAAGGGTGGGCCAACTCAATATTGAACCCTACGGACTAAGACTGGGATGCCATTAACCACTTTACCACCGGAGGATTTTCCTGCTTTACGTCCAGGCCACTTTTTGCAACTCGGCACTGTGCGACTTTAACTAACAATTGTGCGGTCATGCAACACCGTACCCAAACAAAATTTACGTCCTTTTTTTTTCCACAAACAGAGCTTTCTTTTGGTGGTATTTGATCACCTCTGCGCTTTTCATTTTTTGCGATATTAATAAAAAAATGCGACAATTTTGAAAAAATATTTTTCTACTTTGACAGTTAAAAAATATCCAATATATTAAATTTTTGTCATATGACTGTTGCTGACATGCTGACAGAATTTTACAGCTGAACTGCTCCACTTACCTTACCTGACACTTCTAAAATTGATGTCCCCGGGCCTGCTCCTTGTGTGCTGGCTGTGTCTGGCTCCTCTGCTGCGTGCTGCTGCCTCGCCTTACCGGTGACTCCGCAGATGCTGTCCACACGCTCTGGGCCTTCAAATGCTTAAACATGAAACATTCGTGACAAATTGGCCAAATAAACACATAAACATTAAATATTCCTGACAAAGGGCATCAGTCACGATTCACAAATATTTCATGTTTCTGCATTTGAAGGCCCAGAGTGTGTGGACAGCATCAGTGGAGTCACCGGTAAGGCGAGGCAGCAGTACGCAGCAAAGGAGCCAGACACAGCCAACACACAAGGAGCAGGCCTGGGGACATCAATTTTAGAAGTGTCAGGTAAGGTAAGTGGAGCAGTTCAGCTGTAAAATTCTGTCAGCATGTCAGCAACAGTCATATGACAAAAATTGAATATATTGGATATTTTTTAACTGTCAAAGTAGAAAAATATTTTTTCAAAATTGTCGCATTTTTTTATTAATATCGCAAAAAATGAAAAGCGCAGAGGTGATCAAATACCACCAAAAGAAAGCTCTGTTTGTGGAAAAAAAAAGGACGTAAATTTTGTTTGGGTACGGTGTTGCATGACCGCACAATTGTTAGTTAAAGTGCTCACACACCCCTGAAAATGACTGTTGCTGACATACTGACAGAATTTTACAGTGTGTGAGGGACAGTATGGGAGGCAAATGTGCAGTGAGTGGACTGTGGAGACTCACTGCTCCAGTGACTCACCTCCCACTCACAGGCAGGCTGCCACACAGCCACAGTGCCACTTTCTAAAGCCAGCCTGCTCCTCTGACTGCTGCAGTTTTCTTCTGGCAGTGTGAGTCCACAGTGCACTCACTGCACATTTGCCTCTCATACCAACCTCACACTGTAAAATTCTGTCAGCATGTCAGCAACACTCAACTTCTGTCAGCATGTCAGCAACTGCTCCAGTGACTCACCTCCCAGGCAGGCTGCCACTGCTAAAACTGGCCTGCTCCTCTGACTGCTGGAGTTTTCTTCTTCTGGATGCTGTGGATACGCTGCTGCTCTCTGTCTCTGCTTCCGGCTGCCTTCTTCTCCTTGCCTCGCTTCACTCACCGCCGCCTTACCAAGCGATCATCGATTCAATGATCCAGTCAGGCCACGCCCACGCCATTCCGCACGCGCTCTAGGCCTGGGCTGGGCCTGTGACTGGCTGGTGGTTCTTGTTGCTGGGCAGCTGACTCTCCTGCTCGTGACGTCATCCGCTGTGCGCTTCCCCCTCCGCCGACCTGTTTGCAGAGAGAGGCGCCGCGATCGGCGAGACGCTGCGGCTGCCTGCCTGCCCTGCACTGTAAGCTCTGGCTGGCCTGGTCCTGCAGGAGGTCAGAGGAGCAATGGGAACGGCGTTCCCGCTGTGGAAATAGTGCGGGGACGCCGTTCCCATGCGTTCCTGCAGGACTCGACCCCTGGCACTACCCCCGCAGGAGCTGCTGATTAGATTATTGGGTCTACGTCCTGCCTACCAACCCCTGAAATTGGCTCGAACCCTCCCTAGGCACAACTGACACGAAAGGGGACTATAATACCAAATGGCTATAGGAGAACACAATTCAGGATATATCACCCCAATAAGTAATAATAACTTGTTACCTTTCTCCAACCGCATTCCCTCTGGGTGACACAAGGTGCAACACACAGACTTTTGCTTAACCAAAGTAGCTTTACTGAGAGTTAAAGTACAAGTTGACTCCAAAAGACATCACAAGAGTCAACTAAGAAAGATAAAGTTATTGACACAATAATAAACAATATGATTAAGATAGCTATTTTTGTATACTTATGCAACTAAAAGATAACTCATAGGCTTTCTTTTACCCAATTCAGGCTATACTTTACACACGTCTAGTCTCTTGTATCAGGTAGGCAGAACCTATTTAAATCCCACACACAGTTCCTTCCCTTTGGTTTGGAATCTTCGCTAGCAATCGTTGGTGCACAAGCTATTTGTAATCCAAAAGTAAGGATATATATTCAAAAAGGGTGAGAAAAAAAAGGTTACAATCACCCTCTGATTAATATCACCAAGCTGCAGTGTGGCAGTTTGGCCACTAGATGGAGCCGAGTTCCTTAAAATGTCCAGCAGCAGTCTTTTACAACTTGTATAAGAGGAAAACCTCGCTACACACTCCCCCCACTTGAGAAACTTTGGTCCCCAAAGAGGACAACAGCATGTACTCCAGTGCATATGTTGGCAGTACACAAAAAGAACATTAACATATGCATAACAGGGAATCATCTTCCTTTTCTTAAGCAGAGTTATAACTTAACAACTGCATATTACAACACAGGTTCGACATAGGAACCTCCCACCAATTGTTGGGGAAGGAAAGGTAATTCTGTTCACAGACCCCCGAGACTTGGGTGGCTTGTACAGATGTGCCTGGGGGTGAGCTAGGGTTGTCCTCCACCAAATCCGCGGTGGAAGAACTAGGCTGATCAAAAGATCATTTGGAAGTAAAGATAGCTTCTTCCGAGCATTCACCCAATTGGTCGTAAGTTAGTCTTTTGGGTGGGTGAATGACTCTTCTTTCCCTCTGTTCTTTGGGAGTCACAATCTTAGAAGTGCTGGAACCAGCCGCTCCTGGGGATTCTTCAAGAGCTTCCTCCTCTTGTCCCAACGCATTGGACTCTGGGGTTTCAGAAGCAGTTAATTCTTCTTCAGAGAAAGGTGCAACCTCCTCCTCAGGATCTTCACCATCAGCTACTTCTTCTGTAAGCATGTGGAAAGGCACAAATTCAGGAGCTTCTTCCCAGAAGGGTTCCTCTTTCAACCAGTTCGGATGAAGACAGGTACGCAGTCGTGGGTTCTGGTAACTGAGATGACCACATCCAATCAGGTACCTCCTCTTCATCTTCTAGATCTTCAATTGGAGAATCTCCATCCCTCACATCTGGAAATGCTGTTTGAGATCTGGTAACTGACCTGTGCCCTTGAGACGTTGAAGGGACTTCATGTGAGACTGGGTCAGGAGGTAGGCGAACTGCTTCTGAGAGAGGTAATAGGTGGTTCCTATGCCAAGTCTTCAGTGGGCCCACTCTCCCTTCCGGCCTAATCTGATACACAGGAAGGTTTGGCAGCTGCTTACAGATGACATAGGGCTGGGATTTCCAACGGTCAGCCAACTTGTGTTTCCCAGGGATACCCAAGTTCCTCAACAACACTTTATCCCCTGGCTGCAAATCCTGGATCCTAACTTTCAGGTCAAAGTTTCTTTTATTTCTCAGCCCCCGTTGATCAGATGAGACTTGGGCTTTTTCGTAGGCCGTTTTTAGGCTCTTCCTCAACCGGTCCACATACCCCTTGTGAGATGCTGCTGAGGTGTGATCAGGTGATATGCCGAAAGCCAAGTCCACTGGCAGCCGAGCCTCCCGCCCGAACATTAATCGGTATGGGGAGTATCCTGTAACATCACTGACAGTACTATTGTAGGCATGTACGATGGCAGCTACATGTTTACTCCAGTGCTGTTTCTTTTCTGAGCTCAGGGTCCCCAACATGTTCAAAAGAGTCCGGTTAAACCGTTCAGGCTGAGCATCCCCTTGTGGGTGGTAGGGAGTAGTCCTAGTCTTTTGGATGCCTAACAAGTCTAGCAACTTCTTAATCAGCCGGCTTTCAAAGTCTCTTCCCTGATCTGAATGGAGGCGTTGCGGTAAACCATAGTGCACAAAGAACTTTTCCACTAATACTTTGGCCACAGTTGTGGCTTTCTGGTCTTTTGTTGGAAACGCCTGGGCGTATCTGGTGAAATGATCTGTTACCACAAGGACATTCCCTTGACCACTCAAGTCAGGCTCCAGGCAAAGGAAATCAATGCACACCAGTTCCATAGGCCCCTGACTTTGCAGATGGCCCATTGGGGCTGCTTGACATGGCAAAGTTTTCCTCTGGATGCAGCGAGCACAAGAACGACAGTATCCTTCAACTTCACCCCGCATACAGGGCCAGTAAAACCTGTCTCTCACAAGTTGGAAAGTCCTTTCAGGCCCCAGATGACCATGATTGTCATGGAGAGCAGCCAAGACTCCTTCCCTGAATTTAGCTGGTAGGAACAGTTGCCACTCCTCTTCCAGATCATCAGAGGGGCCCCTTCGGTAGACCACCCCTTGGCGTATCTGTAGCCGGTCCCATTCTTTATGCAACAATCGGGCTTCCCGAGGGGAGTCTGTTAGAAGCAGCTCAGGGCGCTGAGTCTCCATGGCCTTCAGCAAAAGTTTCCCCAAAGGGTCTTTTAACTGTTCCTTCCTCAAGTCCCCTTTTGATAGCCTAGGCAAACCTTCTTCTTCAACCTGGGTCACCCTGCAATAACACCTGGGTACTCCAACAGCTAAGACCCCAATCTCTTCGGCTCTTGCTCCTCCACTGGATCGAAATTCCGTTCCCTGACATAGGGCGCGCACGAGGTCAAGTGGGCCCATTCTTCAGTAGGATCGTTGGGGGCATGAGACCTTCTGGAGAGGGCGTCTGCATCCCTATTCCCAACTCCTGGTCGGTATTTTAAACTGAACATAAAGCTAGAGAGAGCGGCTAACCACCTATGTCCTGTAGCGTCCAGTTTGGCAGTGGTCAGCAGGTAGGTAAGTGGATTATTATCCGTTTTGACTATGAATTCTGCTCCATATAAGTAATCTCTCAGTTTGTCTACTACAGCCCACTTCAAGGCCAGAAATTCGAGCTTGTGTGTGGGGTAATTCCTCTCGGAAGGTATCAGACTTCTGCTCACATAAGCAACGGGCCGCAGGTGACCATCATGCTCCTGGTACAACACCCCACCTAGCCCATCTCTGCTGGCATCGACATGTAGTTCGTAGGGTTTTGAGGGGTCTGCGTAGGCCAACACAGGGGCAGTGGTCAGGCTCTTCAACTGAATGAAGGCTTCCTCACATTTCGAGGTCCACTGATCCTGAATAGATTCCTTAGGCTTTCTAGGCCCCATGGCGGGTTTCACTGGTTTGACTAGTTCTGGAACATCATCTTCCCCTTCGGTTCTGAGTAATTCATTGAGGGGTCGGGCAATTTTGGCAAACCCTTCCACAAATCTCCTGTAATAGGAGCAGAAACCCAGGAATGATCGGAGCTCAGTCACATTTGTGGGCCTCGGCCAGGAAGTAACAGCATCCAGCTTCTCTGGGTCGGTGGACACTCCTTCTGCAGACACAATGTGACCCAGGTAATGGACCGAGGACTGGTAAAACTGGCACTTCTCCGGAGAAAGTTTCAGGCCTTCTTCATATAACCTCTTTAGGACCTTTTCCAACCTCTCTTCATGCTCTTCTAGGGTTCTGCCAAACACAATAATATTGTCCAAGTATACCAGTACCTCTATCAGGTTCATATCTCCAACAGTTCTCTCCATCAGTCTTTGGAAGGTGGCTGGGGGTCCTGACAACCCTTGAGGCATGTGGTTAAACTCAAAGAACCCCACGGGGGTGATGAAGGCTGTCTTCTCCCTATCCTCAGGGTTCATGGGGATCTGGTAGTATCCGCTCTTCAAGTCCATCACACTGAACCACTTGGCCCCTGACAAACTTTGTAAAGCGTCTTCAATCCGGGGGGTGGTATACTGGTCTGGAATAGTCCTTCTGTTCAGTGTTCGGTAGTCGATACAGAGCCTCAGGGACCCAGTTTTCTTCCGGACTACCACTATTGGAGAAGCGTACGGGCTCCTGGATTCTCGAATAATCCCTGTTCTCTTGAGTTCCCCCAACTGCTCCCGTAGATCTTCTAAGTCACCCAAGGGAACCCGTCGGACTCTCTCCCGAAAGGGTTTATCTTCATGTAGGCGGATATTATGGGTGGCACTCTTTGCACACCCCACATCGAATTCATCTTTAGAGAATATTTCTTTCCATCGAATCAGTTGGGCCCTGGCTCTCTTCTTCCATTCCGGTGGGAGGGCCGTATTTCCAGAGCAGAGCTCCTCTATGGTGATTTCGCCCCCGTCTTCCCTCTTCAAATCCGATGGGGCAACTGGGGTGGCCGGGGTCACCTGGCCCAACAGCACCCTGGCCGGCACCTTCACCGTAGTAGTAGCAGTATTTCTGACACTCACCAAAACCTTCCCATGACTTTTCTGTAATGCCTTCAATGGGATCACTTCGGGGATCACTTCTATCCCTTTCTGTGCCTCCGATGGGCCTGATTCAAGAACCATGAAAGGGCCTGGCTGCTTCCAAGTGAGCTTGACAGAAGCCCTCAAGCAGGTCACCTCTCCTGGCTGCAACACCTTCTCTGTTTTATCCAGCTTCCAGATCTTTCCAACTCCTTCAGCAGGGGCCTTCTGTTCCAGTCCTAGACATTGATAGGCCTGCCTTAACATGGGATGAACTTTCAGAGTTGGGGCATCCTGTCCCTGGACTAATTGTGTCAGCAATCGCCTGACTAGGTCAGTGTTGGTCCCTATAATGAGGGAACTCTTATTGGCCCCTGGTGGGCGAGGGCATACCACTGCTAAAGTATCGAAGGTTTCGGCTTTCCCGGCCAAGGAGGGGTCAAAAGTTAACTTGATTGGCAAATACCCGTCATAGGGAAAACTTTGTGTTCCAATACCCCATATCTCCAGGTCTTCCAGCCTCTGCAGGGGCAGATGTTTGAGGTGTCTATTGTAGAAATCCCTATACAGGAGAGTCACCTGGGCTCCTGTGTCCAGTAAAGGCTTCGTATAAATTCCTTCCACTTGGATTGAGACTACAGGGGAAGGCCCCACTAGCTTGACAGGAAATTCTTTTGGAGTAGCCCTTCTGCCGGGCTCAGCTACCTACACCCGTACTCCTTTCCTTTTTGAGTTTCTACTGGGCCTCATCTCCTCCTGGGCCTGATGTGCATTGATTTCCCGCCTCTTATCGGCCCAAGTCATGGAATGAGAGGCATTTAAAGAGGGCTTTACTCCCTGACTGTGGCTCTTGAATTTAAGGGATCTCTTGGAGTCCGTTAAAACTGTTGGGCGCCTGGTTGACTCCTTCACCGGAGCCCTCTGAAGTTTTTCCGCCGGCTTTCGGTGTTTGGAGGCAGCCTCCTCTGGACTGGGACATACTCCTCTGACATGCCCTACCCCGCCGCAATTGAAACAGGTTATCGGCCTCCTAGATTTCTGTTCTGGTTCAACACTGGAACTAGAGTGTTTAGCGGGCTTCTCTTCTGTGTTTCTATTGGATAGAGCAGATGCCTGACTGTTCAGGATGGATACCATTTCTATTAGCTGTGACACCTGAGTCTTTAAGAGCTCAACTTGTGAGTCGCCTTCTTCTGCACTTATCACTCTAACTCGGGCGGTGGTTTCCCGTTCTTGGCTCTTCCTTTTGTTATCCAACATGACCTCTTCTTCCCGGACCATCCTGATCAGATCAGGGTATTCCAGAATGCCACCGTCCTGGCGAGTTCGCAACAGTATAGCAATAGGGTCTAGAGGTTGGGCTCCCCTCAGCACCTGTTGTGCTCGAGTCTCATCCACCTTCCGGGGATCCAACCCTTTTTTTAACAGAATCTGATGTATGATCCTATCCAGACGCCCGATGAATTCAGACAGTTTTTCTCCTTCCTTCTGGATGTATCAGGAATAACTCTACTTGATCTATAGTTTTTATGCTGGTGCCCTTGAAGTGATCTGGGACCCCCTACTTCCATTCACACAATGCGTAGGTGTGTTGATTGGTGGTATCTGTCCTCATGTCCATCACCCAAAGTTTCCTGTCCTTTGAGTATGTTCTCAGAACTGAGAGTAGTCTTTTCACTGTCCAGTTCTCTCCTTTGATTCCAATCACCAGACCATGGCCAATAAGGACATTTTCTTCTCTGCACCAACGGGCTGCAGCGGCAGGGTCCATTTCTGTGCGAACAGGGATTTTGTCACTGAGAGGGACTGTTGCAGGACTGTAGATATCCCGGACGAGCCCCCACGTGTAGCACCACCCCCGCAGGAGCTGCTGATTAGATTATTGGGTCTACGCCCTGCCTATCAACCCCTGAAATTGGCTCGAACCCTCCCTAGGCACAACTGACACAAAATGGGACTATAATACCAAATGGCTACAGGAGAACACAATTCAGGATATATCACCCCAATAAGTAATAATAACTTGTTACCTTTTTCCAACCGCAGTCCCTCTGGGTGACACAAGGTGCAACACACAGACTTTTGCTTAACCAAAGTAGCTTTACTAAAGAGGTAAAGTACAAGTTGACTCCAAAAGACATCACAAGAGTCAACTAAGAAAGATAAAGTTATTGACACAATAATAAACAATATGATTAAGATAGCTATTTTTGTATACTTATGCAACTAAAAGATAACTCATAGGCTTTCTTTTACCCAATTCAGGCTATACTTTACACATGTCTAGTCTCTTGTATCAGGTAGGCAGAACCTATTTGAATCCCACACGGGCGGCCGGATTTAAAGAAACTGCAGCTTCAGACATCCATGACGTGTTTCAGTTTCGCCGCTTTCAAATCAATTAACTGGCGCTGCAGCGAATTGGCTAGTGAAACAGCAATAATGAATTCGGCCGTCAGCGGTATTCACTTACGATCGCGGCTTCGCAAATTCGCAAACTTATGTCTTCGTGCTTATAGCAGTTTCACATAGCGATGTGGGCTAGTGGATTAGTGCACACATCATGTCTGTAATTCATCTCCCTCTGCTGTAGGTTCGAGGCTTACCATCTCCACCTAACTTTTTTATTTTCTTTTTTTGTTTATATTTCAAAAATGTTACGGATTACATCATATATATTGCTAACTAATGTTACACTCAGAAGCGCTTGCAAACTTACAGCATTTTAAGTGGTTTTATGATCTTGTCTGTGTGTCGAATCGATCTTATGATTGAAAGTAGCAAAGGCAAGTGACCAAACCCCTACACTACTTCAGGTCAAGATGAAACCTCACAATTTTACCATGGTCTTCTTCCCAGATTCCATACAATGTTTAGTACTTTAGCTATATGTGCTTTTTAGCCTTAACACACTCCTTTTTTTCCACCAAACAGCTTTATTCTGCACAATAGCTAAGTGCTTTGCAACTTCACTGCAGTTAACAACGTCATGGGTTCAAATCCCAACAATCACTACACTTGGGATCTCTTTTCACTCTCATTTTTTTTAGAGTTTTTTTAAACTATCTTGAATTTGGGGGGGGGGGGGGTGTCCTACCCAAATTTCAAGCACATTAATGGAACCAACACAATTTTGATTTTATGAGTGTGGTCCTAGTTTTCTCGAGATGCAATTCTTTACATATTTACCATGGTTCTTACAATTTCTTGACCAATAAACATAGGTGTCTGATATTGGACTCTCTCCATATTTCAACAACACAGACCCTCATAGTCCAACACTACATTTGCCTCACACCTCAACACAACACTGTCACATCCCTACTCTACATTCCAACCCCTCACATCACCAGTACAAGCAGCATGCAAAGTGCAAAGCTCCGGCCTTGGCAGCTTAATGGGCCATACACTAAGAATTTTTCAAGACTTTTTCGCAGGCCCTTGCACTACAAAGAAAATGTCAATCTGAAGGATAAAGTCTTCTCTAAATCTTACAGTGTGTATGGCCCTTTTGTCTGTAGGCACCCACACAAAACAAAAAACACATGTTCCATTCAAAAGTCTTTATTTATTCTAGAATGACAGCATAAGGAGGGATGCAGCAAGATAATATTGTCAGTCTCCAGTCCGTGTGCCTTTACAGCGCCAGCCCACGATCTTTGCTCCATGGCTACGGGATTCTGATGTCTTCCCCAACTTCATGCAGAGTTCAGAATCCATTCTGCACCTCTACCAGCTCATAGGGGACAGGCATGGCCAGGTTGCTGGTCAGCTTCCAAGCCACTTTGGAAGTTCCAGGGTGTTCATGTTGGTCATCGATGCTGCTTTTGGCCATGTGCCTTACCAAATATCCACTGACCACAAAAGAAGATGAGTGGAGTCCATCAAGGTGGGTTTCTACCAGCTACAACCGCAAGCAGTACCACTCCTGGAAAAATAAAACAAAGGATAAGACATTTCATTATGAAAATCACATCTTAATGCCTGTTTGCTTCATTCTGAACTTCATTTAATTTCGACATCACGAGTGAAATAACACATTTTCTGCCAACTTACACAAACCAGAAACCATTAATGCAAACATTTGAATACACACCTGTGACGCCAGACAGCCCATCACCACAGGCTTCTCATGGTACATGCCATGATTCCAAGATGTTCACGTTCTGGAAAATTAGAACACCATAAGATACCAAGAGGCCGTTCGTGTTATCAATAACTACACAGGTGGCATAGACACAACTAAACACCTGCCAGCTCTTCTCAGCCCTTTCCACTATTCACAATACCAACATGTTTATGGTTAGAGGTGCATGTTTTTGCTCAAGTAACACAATTTTACCAATGTTGACTACACTTTATCTACAATGGCAAGTGTCATTGGCAGATGATAATTACCCTCTGTCTCCCTGTGAGTGGCACCTCTGCTAACTAGCAAATTAATACACATGCCCTATCTTGACCGGTTACAGTACTTACATGTAAAGTGGCTAGCAACCAGGGTATTCCGGGTGGCAAAACCTGCAGCGGTGCTCCGCCGCCTGGGGGCCGCCGGCTGACGGACCTCTGGCTCCCTCTCCTTGTCACGGAACCATGAACCAGACGTACAACAACAGATAAGTGAAAATAAGAAAGCTTTATTGAAAAACAAGCTATAAAGCAAAAGTCCAAACGGATGGCGAAACCGATGCAGAGTCTTTGCAAAGCCAGGGGTGAGGAACCAGCAGGGTAGTCAGACGAAGCCAGGATCAGGAACCAGCAGGGTAGTCAGACGAAGCCAGGATCAGGAACCAGCAGGGTAGTCAGACGAAGCCAGGAACAGGAACCAGAAGTAGCAGCAGTCTTAGTAGCATGTGAACACAGGAGGACCAAGCAGGGAACTGAAGCCACAGACCTCCTATATATATGAGCTAGGTATCCAGCTCCTCCCAGTGGGAAGGAGGAGCCGCAGGGTGGGAGGCTACAAGAAACCCAGAAACCAAGATGGCCGCCAGCACATGTCAAACGAAGGGGAACAGCAAGAAGGTAAGACCATGACAGTACCTCCCCCTCAAGGGCCCCTCCTCCGCGGAGTAAAGAACGGTTTCTGAGGGAAGGCTCGGAGCAAGGCAGGAGCATGGACATCTGCGGAGGGAACCCAGGAACGCTCCTCTGGACCATAACCACGCCAATGAACCAAAAACTGCACCCGACCGCGGACCAGGCGTGAGTCCAGGATATTGCTCACCTCATACTCCTCACGATTGCCCACTCGGACCGGACGAGGCCGAGGAACCGAGGAAGTGAAACGATTACACACCAGAGGCTTCAACAGGGAGACATGAAACACGTTGGAGATCCGCATGCCAGGAGGAAGCGCAAGGGCATAGGCTACCGGGTTTACCCTGCGAAGCACTCGGAAGGGACCAACAAAGCGAGGCGCCAGCTTGGGAGTGGGCACTCGAAGGTTGAGGTTGCGGGTGGACAACCATACACGGTCTCCGGCCTGGTAGGAAGGAGCAGGCGCTCGTCTGCGATCAGCCTGGAGTCTCTGGCGCTGCGCAGAGACCTCAAGGGACTTCTGGATCTGTACCCAAGAAGCACGTAGGACGGAAAGGTGATCCTCCACAGCCGGAATATCCTGGGGAGAGAATACCTCCGGTAACACGGCAGGTTGGAACCCATAGTTGGCCATGAAGGGAGACGTCCCAGAGGAAGAGTTCACCGCCGTGTTCCTGGCAAACTCAGCCCAAGGCAGGAGGTCAACCCAATTGTCTTGGTGATCGGAGACATAGCAACGAAGGAATTGCTCCAAGGCCTGATTGGAACGTTCTGCGGCCCCATTGGACTGAGGGTGGTAGGCCGAGGAGAAGGAGAGATGAATCCCCAACTGGGAGCAAAAGGCGCGCCAGAACCTGGACACAAACTGACTCCCCCGATCCGACACAATCTCCTTGGGCAAACCGTGCAACCGGAAGACCTCCCTGGCAAAAATCGTGGCCAACTCCTGTGCAGAGGGTAACTTCTTGAGAGGAACACAGTGACACATTTTGGAAAACCGATCCACAATCATGAGAATGACCGTATGGCCTCGGGATGCAGGGAGGTCCACAATGAAATCCATCCCCAGGTGTGACCATGGGCGCTCCCCGGTGGCTAAGGGTTGCAGAAGGCCCAACGGAAGGTGCCGAGGGGACTTACTCTGGGCACAAACGGAGCATGCCGCTACATATGCGGCGATGTCGGAACGTAGGGAAGGCCACCAGAACAGACGTGAAACAGCCCAGGACAGCTGATTCTTTCCAGGATGCCCCGCGGTCTTGGAGTTATGGTAGGTTCGCAACAACCGAGTGCGCAACTCCTCAGGCACAAAACATCTGCCGTTGGGTCTCCCAGCGGGAGCACCAGATTGAGCCGCCAAAATTTGCTCACCCAGGGGAGAGGTCAGGCTGGTGCGAATGGCAGCCAGGATCTGATTCGGAGGTATGACCGAAGTCGGAATCGACTCCTCCCTGGACAGGTCGGAGTACTGCCGTGATAAGGCATCAGCCCTGATGTTCTTGGAACCGGGTAGGTAGGAGACCACGTAATTAAAACGTGACAAGAACAGAGCCCATCTGGCCTGACGTGGTGTCAATCTCTTGGCCTCAGAGAGGTAGGTCAGATTCTTGTGGTCCGTCAGGATGAGGACCGGAACCACCGAACCCTCGAGCAAGTGCCTCCATTCTTTAAGAGCCTGCACGATGGCCAATAACTCCCTGTCACCAATCTGGTAGTTGCACTCCGCGGAAGACAGTTTCCGGGAGTAAAACCCACAAGGAAGCAGAGGACCCTCTGGTGTTCTACGCTGAGACAGAAGGGCGCCTACTCCCGTTTCAGACGCGTCCACCTCGAGGACAAAGGGCAACCCAGGGTTGGGATGCGACAGAATCGGAGCCGACACAAAGGCGGACTTTAGAGCCTCAAAAGCTCGGATGGCCTCGGGCGGCCAGACCTGGGAATTACTGCCCTTCCTGGTCAGATCCGTGAGAGGCTTGGCTAGCATGGAAAAGTCCCTGATGAACTTCCGATAATAATTGGCGAAGCCCAAAAAGCGCTGCAGGGAGCGAAGACCACTGGGCTGGGGCCACTGTAAGACAGCCGAAACCTTCTCAGGATCCATGGAGAACCCCTCAGCGGAAATGATGTAACCTAAGAAGGTTACCTGGGATCGGTGAAATTCGCATTTCTCAAGCTTACCGAACAGCTTGTTCTCTCGTAACCGTTGCAACACTCGTTTGACATCCAGAATGTGGGTCTCCATGGACTCAGAATATACCAAGATGTCATCCAGGTAGACCACCACACACTGCTGCAACAGGTCACGGAAAACATCGTTGATGAATTCCTGAAAGACTGCGGGCGCATTGCACAGCCCAAAGGGCATAACCAAGGATTCATAATGACCGGTCCTGGTGTTAAACGCGGTCTTCCACTCATCGCCCGCCTTGATCCTTACGAGGTTATATGCCGCCCTCAGGTCGAGTTTGGTAAAGACCGTGGCCCCTTTAAGGTGATCGAACAGCTCGGAAATCAAGGGTATCGGGTAAGCGTTCTTGATCGTGATGCGATTGAGACCCCTGTAATCGATGCAAGGCCTCAACTCACCGCCCTTCTTTTTCACAAAGAAAAATCCAGCCCCTGCCGGGGACGAGGATTTGCGAATGTGTCCACGTGAAAGCGCCTCCCTCACGTACTCCTCCATGGCCTCATTCTCCGCTACCGACAGTGGATAGACTTTGCCACGAGGAGGAACGGCACCAGATTGTAACTCGATGGCACAATCGTATGGGCGGTGCGGAGGTAGGGCAACCGCGCGCACCTTATCGAATACATCCCGGTACTCCTCGTATTCAGGGGGCAACAGAGAGTCCGAGGAAGTACACAGCAACTTGACAGGCCAAATGGATGCAACTAGCCCCACACTGCGGTGACCACGAGAGGATCTCGGCCGATCTCCAATCGAAAATCGGATTATGCTTCTGGAGCCAGGGGTACCCCAAGACCACCGAGTAGTGTGGAGACGAAATAACCTGGAAGCAGACCGACTCTCTGTGGACGGCACCAATGGCTAACCCCACTGGAAGGGTCTCATGAGTCACGTGTGGCGGCAGAAGGGGTCTGCCGTCTATCGCCTCAAGAGCCAGAGGAGAACCTCGAGCCTGCAGAGGAATGGAATTGGCGGCAGCGAACACACTATCAATGAACAAAGCTGCATGGGTTCACCCCCAGACAAGTCATCCCCAGGAGGCGTGGGAGGAGAGGGAGGCACGGGTGGGACCACAAAGGTAGGCGCCAATCTGTTAGGAGGCCTCCGCAGACTCTCCTTAAAGGAAGGTCTCTCCCTGAGTCTGGTGTCAATCAAAATCAGGAAAGAAATAAGAGACTCGAGCTCCACTGGTAGGTCCTTGGCTGCAACCTCATCCTTCAAGGCATCCGAGAGACCATGAGAGAAAGCAGCGACCAGAGCCTCATTATTCCAGCCCACCTCTGCTGCCAGGGTACGAAACTCAATGGCGTATTCAGCTACGGATCGTGAACCCTGTCTGATGGACATAAGGAGCTTCGCAGCAGAGGCAGCACGAGCCGGCACATCAAATACCTTCCGAAGAGAAGCAACAAAACCGGAAAACTCGGCAACCACCGGATTGTTGTTCTCCCATAAAGGGCTGGCCCAGGCCAAAGCCTTGTCCGAGAGCAGTGAGATTAAGAAGCCCACCTTTGATCTCTCAGTAGGAAAGGCATGTGGCAGCAACTCGAAATAAATGCCCACCTGGTTAAGGAAACCTCGGCACTGAGTTGGCTCTCCCCCAAAGCGCTGTGGAAGGGGGGCAGAACCGGACATACCCCGAAACACCGCAGGCGCAACAACAGGTGTCGGGGTAGACTCTGGCGCAACAACCGGAGCGGCAGTAGGAGCGGACCCAGGAGCGACAACCGACCCATCGGCAACGGGAGCGAAATGAACCGTGCGTTCAAGCAGGGTTTGCAACGCCACGGCGAACTGACCCAACAGGTGATCCTGCTGATCAAGTCTGGCAATCAGCGTGGGTAGTGAGGATGGCCCTGCACCGTCAGAATTCGTGGCCTGGGGTACCGTGCGTTCAAGCAGGGTTTGCAACACCACGGCGAACCGACCCAACAGGTGATCCTGCTGATCAAGTCTGGCAACCAGCGTGGGTAGCGAGGATGGCCCTGTACCGTCAGAATTCATGGCTTGGTCCTAATGTCACGGAACCATGAACCAGACGTACAACAACAGATAAGTGAAAATAAGAAAGCTTTATTGAAAAACAAGCTATAAAGCAAAAGTCCAAACGGATGGCGAAACCGATGCAGAGTCTTTGCGAAGCCAGGGGTGAGGAACCAGCAGGGTAGTCAGACGAAGCCAGGATCAGGAACCAGCAGGGTAGTCAGACGAAGCCAGGATCAGGAACCAGCAGGGTAGTCAGACGAAGCCAGGAACAGGAACCAGAAGTAGCAGCAGTCTTAGTAGCATGTGAACACAGGAGGACCAAGCAGGGAACTGAAGCCACAGACCTCCTATATATATGAGCTAGGTATCCAGCTCCTCCCAGTGGGAAGGAGGAGCCGCAGGGTGGGAGGCTACAAGAAACCCAGAAACCAAGATGGCCGCCAGCACATGTCAAACGAAGGAGAACAGCAAGAAGGTAAGACCATGACACTCCTCCGTCAGCTCCCAAGATTCATCCCGGGCAACGCACATGTTGTGCAACACGCAGCACGCCAGGATGATCTTGGAAGCCTTTGTAGGAGAGTACAGGAGTTCACCCCCAGGCCGGGCCAAGCAGAGAAACCGGGATTTGAGAAGACCTATGGTCAACTCGATGATACTCCGGCTTCTCCGCAAGGCCCTGTTGTAATTCATTTCTGCTGGGGCCTGGGGGTACCTGATTGGTGCCATCAGCCACGTCAGCTGCGGGTAACCAGCATCCCCTGAAAAAAATGAAAAATATACATTAGTTCTTCATATCATGTGACTTTAGATGACTCCTCAAAATGGGAGACAATTATGCATTTTACTAAACAACCTGCTCGTCTGTTTGCAAAAACTCATATGAAACATCTCAACTCTGTCTAACTGCCTAAATCACTAATACAAATGGGAAAAAGGACACACAAAGTGGTGTGTTTCTCTTGCAAGTTCCAACTTGGCCCCTATTTTGTTCCTATTACATTAGCCTAGGCCTTACTTCTGGAATATATCTGCAACTAGAGTGAGGAAACCAATATTGACTCACTTATGCAAAGTACTTTGGGGATATGGCAATACCATTGGAATCATTTGTAGGTTTTGTTTGGGTGGCTAGAGGACACCATTTACACATTGGTTAACCACCTTCATTTGACTCAAAGACAACTTTGGAAATCTTTCTTTTGTGAGCTGCTAAGCTGCTGATTTGGTTGTGTGTGGACAGCCTGCCCTGGTTGTGTGTGAACAGCCTGCCAACTCCTAACACATCCATTTTAGGTAGGCTTTGCTTAAATCAGGGTGTACACCGATGTAGCTTCTTCCTATGTCTATGTAATCTTACAGTTTATGTTGTTAAGACAAAATACTTTACCAATAAGCCACCCTTGGGGCATTTGGCCACTTTCAAACGCCTCGTACAGAGTACTGGTTCGTAACATACTGGAATCATGGCAGGACCCTGGGTGACCAGTGTTGACACTCATGATGCGCTGTTTGGCGTCACAAACTAATTGGACGTTCAGGGAGTGGTACTGCTTGCGGTTGCGGTACTCCACTTCGTGGCTCCTTGGTGGCCTAATGGCTATGTGGGTGCCATCGATTGCCCCTAGTATTTGCGGCATGTGTGCCCGCAGGTAGAAACCCAACTTGACTTCATTCCACTCATTTTCATTCTGTGGCCAGTGGATAAAATTGGGCACTATATCGACTATGGCATTAATGACCAACATGAACACCCTTGAAACTGTGGGCTGGCTAATGCCCATGATACTTCCCGAAGTGGCTTGGAAGCTGCCACGCCCTAAAATATACAAAGTGGCCAGCAATCTGGCCATGCCGGGCACTGCATGGCCGCGCTGTGTGTCCGGTTCAATTTTGTCTGCTATGAGCTGGTAGAGGTGGAGAATAGTTCCTCGTTCGAGCCAGAACTTCCTCCTGACATCAGAATCCCGCAGCTTGTCCAAATAGATCCTTGGAGCAAAAATGTGTGGCTGGCGAGGTAAGGGCACACGGACTGGAGGTGCTGCTGGAGGTGCTGCTGCTGCTGCTTCCCCACCTTCTGATGCCTCCTGTGCTAGGGCCTCCTCAAACAAGGCACCGATGAATGCCAACATTGCACCATCTAATGCGTCTGGGATATCGTCCTCCATTTTGAACGCGCAAATTCGCGAATGCGCAGATATATATAGAAACGGCCACTAATTATCACACCTGTGAGCCAGCTATAAAAGGAGCACATGGCCAATATGGCTGCTGGATGTTATAGATCGATGTTTCTTATGTGCTAGCATGACCCTGTGACCCACAACGTACATTATCTTGAGGTAAGACAATTGTATCTCTCTCTCCCAAAAAAAAACAACAAATTCTCTCTCTCTCTCTCTCTCTCTCTCTATATATATATATATATATATATATATATATATATATATATATATATCTAGATCTGTCTGTTTGTGTGTTCTTGCTCACCGTTATTGTTTACTGAAGGAGAGAATTTGTACTTATCTTGGGTGTGCTTAAGTTGTCTATGGTGAATCCCCTCCAACCCACAATAGCTTGTGAACCCCTCAAGTGTCTTTTAATCATTGGCAGTTGGCCCCATGTGCATGTGGTTTTGACATGTGTTTTCTCATGTTTGTTAAAGGTGTGCAGTCTAGATTTGGCATCTAAACCTGCCCCCTTACCTTCCCAGCTTCCAAAGACACCATTTTTGCTTTCCTGATAACTGTAATTTATTATGTGCACGTATGTAGGTCATGTGATTTCTCATGTATGTTTAATGTTTGCAGCCTCCTTTGGCCTATAAAAGATTACACCACCACCACAACCAAGTCTGTTTGTGCCATTAGGTAAGTGTTTGGAGGGCCTCGTGTGATTTGTGCCCATATGCGTTTTCTTATGTGTTTTTTTCAATTTCTTTGCAGCCTCTTCTGCTCTTGGACTACCACCACCACCACAACCAAGTCTGTTTGTGCCATTAGGTAAGTGTTTGGAGGGCCTCGTGTGATTTGTGCCCATATGCGTTTTCTTATGTGTTTTTTTCAATTTCTTTGCAGCCTCTTCTGCTCTTGGACTACCACCACCACCACAACCAAGTCTGTTTGTGCCATTAGGTAAGTGTTTGGAGGGCCTCGTGTGATTTGTGCCCATATGCGTTTTCTTATGTGTTTTTTTCAATTTCTTTGCAGCCTCTTCTGCTCTTGGACCACCACCACCACAACCAAGTTTGTTTGTGCCATTAGGTAAGTGTTTGGAGGGCCTCGTGTGATTTGTGCCCATATGCGTTTTCTTATGTGTTTTTTTCAATTTCTTTGCAGCCTCTTCTGCTCTTGGACTACCACCACCACCACAACCAAGTCTGTTTGTGCCATTAGGTAAGTGTTTGGAGGGCCTCGTGTGATTTGTGCCCATATGCGTTTTCTTATGTGTTTTTTTCAATTTCTTTGCAGCCTCTTCTGCTCTTGGACCACCACCACCACAACCAAGTCTGTTTGTGCCATTAGGTAAGTGTTTGGAGGGCCTCGTGTGATTTGTGCCCATATGCGTTTTCTTATGTGTTTTTTTCAATTTCTTTGCAGCCTCTTCTGCTCTTGGACTACCACCACCACCACAACCAAGTCTGTTTGTGCCATTAGGTAAGTGTTTGGAGGGCCTCGTGTGATTTGTGCCCATATGCGTTTTCTTATGTGTTTTTTTCAATTTCTTTGCAGCCTCTTCTGCTCTTGGACCACCACCACCAACACCACAACCAAGTCTGTTTGTGCCATTAGGTAAGTGTTTGGAGGGCCTCGTGTGATTTGTGCCCATATGCGTTTTCTTATGTGTTTTTTTCAATTTCTTTGCAGCCTCTTCTGCTCTTGGACCACCACCACCACCACCACAACCAAGTTTGTTTGTGCCATTAGGTAAGTGTTTGGAGGGCCTCGTGTGATTTGTGCCCATATGCGTTTTCTTATGTGTTTTTTTCAATTTCTTTGCAGCCTCTTCTGCTCTTGGACCACCACCACCACCACAACCAAGTCTGTTTGTGCCATTAGGTAAGTGTTTGGAGGGCCTCGTGTGATTTGTGCCCATATGCGTTTTCTTATGTGTTTTTTTCAATTTCTTTGCAGCCTCTTCTGCTCTTGGACCACCACCACCACCACCACAACCAAGTTTGTTTGTGCCATTAGGTAAGTGTTTGGAGGGCCTCGTGTGATTTGTGCCCATATGCGTTTTCTTATGTGTTTTTTCAATTTCTTTGCAGCCTCTTCTGCTCTTGGACCACTACCACCAACACCACCCCCACCACCAAGTCTGTTTGTGCCATTAGGTAAGTGTGTTCTGTAACTGTTCACTAATTATACTGTATATGAAGAGCAATCTGCAAATCATGTTTTTTTCTGTTTTCTCTTTTGTCATTTCAGATTTAGGCATTTGGGGCTATTTGCTGCTGCTGGACAGCCAGATTCTCTGCCCACCTCGTGCTCCCATGGCCCCACCCACTGGAAGGCTGAGGAGAAGGGGCAGGGTGGCCAGGGGGGGCAGGGTGGCCAGGGTGGCCATGGGGGGCAGGGTGGCCAGGGGGGGCAGGGTGGGCAGATCGTCTGGCTCTGGTGTGAGGGAGGCTCCAGCTGTATCCATGAGGGAGTCCACCATCCCCATCCCGGAGGAGGAAGCCGGGGGAGGTGGTAACACACCAAGTGGACAAGCTGGCTCTTCTGACAGTAGCCCGAGTCAGCTTGTCCACATTATCCCGGCTTCCCCGTTTCTCCCACAATCAGTGCTGTGTCCTGGTCCAGGCCTATATGGCCAGATATCAGGCGATACATGGGACCAGGGCCGCGGTTAGCTCTGTAACCGAGAAGCGCAGATTGTGGGATGAAATCCGGGATGCTGTAAATGCACTGGGTGAAGCACCTCGCCACCGTGACAGTGTGGGGAAGAAGGTCACCGACATCTGTGCGTCCGTTCGGAAGAAGCTAATTGCATGGGCTGCGGAGGGTCTTTATGACCGACAAGGTCGGCTGGATGAACGTGCACGAAGTTCTCTCTGGGATTATCAATTACCTTTCTTGCAGATCATAGGACCCGATACCATCTTTCCCAGAGAGGACTTAGATTCGGATGCTTTGCACCGAGGTAGGATATTATCTTGGATGTCAATTGTGTGAGTTGTTTTGAAAAGATGAACTACTATCCTATGTGTGACATGAATAGAATTTGATACTTGCCCTTCCAATTGTCCTTTTTTTGTTTTCCCCAACCTGCAATTTGTTCATCTGTAGCACGGATCTCAGCCCTTCCACAGCCCATGCAGCTTGGCGACCCAGACGGACTCACGGGTGTTGACATCAGTGCTGACCCTCCTCCTGGTAGGTCCCTCATCATACTGTGCCAAACAATGTAGATGTATATTTTATTCTTTCCAAGATAGCTCATATTGCTATGTCCTTTACAGAAGATCCGCAGCAGGGAACACACCCAGTGCAGCAAGGCCTGGAGGAAGGTGTTGGTATGTCTAGCAAATTAATTTTTTTTTGGAATCTTATTAACCCCGTTAACACACATGTTTTTTCTTTTGAAAGAGTGTTGCCTTTTAGATGTTTACCCTGCAAAACACCGTTGACAGCATTAACGGGTGCCGTCATTAGTATTCAGACCAAGTCTTCTTAACCTTTTGTGAGGGTTTAGCAAGTGTCCTATGAGGCCAGGAAAGCACTTTTGAATGTTTGGCCTCAATGCTTCATTCCTGAAGCTAGGAGGGCAATCTGGCCATAATCATTACTGCCTAAGGTTATGTACTAAACATGTTTTTTTTTTTTTTTTTTCCAAGAACATCAGGCCCCTTTTGATGTAGCAGCTGGAGTTGGATTAGGAGCTGGCAACGATTCTGCATCCAGTGCTGTGGTATGTGATATAAGGGAACAAGGTGCACATGTAACATTTCAATGGTAGTAATGATTTTGGGCTTGATGTGGCTTACATTGTGTGTGTTAAATTAGTGCTATGACATTCTGACGATGCACCAGCACAACAAGAGTTCGATCTTGAACATCAGGGAATTATGTTATAATTTGTTGTGCCACTAATGTTCCAAAAACATCCAGGACCTTTAAAGTCCGGCCAGTCTTTGATTTTCCAGGTCCAAATTCATGTGTATCATTTTGTTGGGTTGTCCTGTAGCCGATTGATGGCGAGATTTTAGACAACATACGTAGATGTAGAAAGTCATTGGTGTAGTAACAGATTTACCAAAAGCATAAACAACCTACCACACCAGGGTTAATTGGGAACACCTTCGTGTCGAAACTTTTTTGCCTTTGTCATATTAGTCCTACCAATATAATATGTACCCATTATCAGAAGTGTTGCTAGCTTGGATAATATTACAATGAACAAGTACTTATTAGAAGCACATAAAACTTTTCTACGTTCTGCTTGGGGTGTTAAGTTGTCAAACTAATCTGAACTATTTAGTCATGATGTTTGATAATGATTTGGTCTATTTCTTCTGCTTTCAGGTAGCCTTCGATGCAGAGGGATTGTCACCTACCTAACCTCGTCCATCTATGCTGGATGTAGCCGAGAGGCTGCTTGATGAGTATCGGATCCAAAATGAGTTAAGGAGGCGTACTCAGCAATCTATTGAGGTAGTACGTCTGCTCGGGCTCATACAGGAATCTGTAGCAACAATGGTACAGGTTCAACAGGATATGCGTAACAGCTTGGTAAGTTTAGCAGACCAGCATCAACGGGATCGGCAAAGTGTTGACACTCAGGTGCTGGTCACACGCCAATGCCTGTTTGGATCTGAAGATGCCCCATTGGCAGAGCCCTCCCAAACATCTCACTCACCTGCCACTGCAGGTTGTGGTAGTGGGAGGGTAATGCCAGTGTTGGCCACTTGTCAGGCAACTGGGGATGGGACAATTCCTCCTGTAGCCACTCCTAGCACTTCACACTCCGTTCGGACTCCCACACCCCTCAATGAGCAATCCTCCTGCACAACCTCATTGCGCACTGGTTCCACAATGCCCCTTCCATTTGACTACACTCCCTACACACCTTTAGAATTTCACTCCTACCCAGGCCATCACCCTTAGTCAACAGCCCCACATGCCATTTCCCCCCGCACCGTGGACCACAACAACCAATCAACCACCACTCCCCACAAATCTTCACAACCCTTGCACCACCAGCAGCATCAAATAGCCTCGGGGCAGCAGTTAACAAATTTACTGGTAATGGCACACGTTCCCCAAATTCTTAGGCTGAGCACAAAGCAGATTGGACTATTGGCACAAGATCTTATGTCTGGGACATTTCCAGGGTTCACCACCCTGCATCAGCAGCAGCCTCATGCACAAGATCTGATCATAATGGGCCACTATACCACAACTCTAAGGCTGACCCAAGAGCAGATGGGACTATTGGCCCAACATTTGATGGCAGGAACCTTTCCAGTGTTCACCACACTGCATCAGTCACCACCACCACCACCAACTTAATTTGATTTTTTTTTATTTATTTGTGTTAGTTTTGTTAATGATTGTTACATTGGCCAATTTGTGGGGCCATTTTTTGGTTTAATTTGAGGGTGGCCAAGTAAGGGCCCTGGTTAATGTAGGCATTTATACACACGTGCTTCTCTATCTCCAAACATATGATTTCATTTAAATTTGGAAAACTCAATGTTCACATAATGACCCAAGAAAAGGTCTCCCTTCAAATGTAGCTTCAAAACAAGTCTCAAGGATAACATAAACCAAAGCCAACATGCTAACAATTACAGACCACACCACTCGACTAAACAAATACAACACAAAAGACATTCAATGTGTACACCAAAAAGAAAACTTTGGTAATAAAAGATAAACTCTTTTTAATAACACATGTAGGTGTCTACCAACTGTAGCATCAAAGAAATATATTTTTAAAATATATAATATAATGAACAAAATTTCAAATGTAACATTTGTGTTGCAACGTGCAACATACAATTTTTTTCTTTTTCTTTTTATTAAAAAAATATTTTTTTTTTCCAAAATTATGTTTTGTTTTTTTTTTTGTTTTTTAGTAAACATTTTTTTTTTTTTTCCCAAAAAAAGGGTTTTTTTAGTAAACATTTTTTTATATTTTTTTTCCCCAAAAAAGGGTTTTTTTTGTAACCATTTTTTTATATTTTTTTTCCCCAAAAAAGGGTTTTTTGTAACCATTTTTTTATATTTTTTTCCCCAAAAAAGGTTTTTTTTTGTAAACATTTTTTTATATTTTTTTTCCCCCAAAAAAGGGTTTTTTTTGTAAAATTTTTTTATATTTTTTTCCCCAAAAAATGTTTTTTTTTGTAACCATTTTTTTATATTTTTTTCCCCAAAAAAGGGTTTTTTTTAAACATTTTTTTATATTTTTTTTTCCCCAAAAAAGGGTTTTTTTGTAAACATTTTTTTATATTTTTTTTCCCAAAAAAGGGTTTTTTTTGTAAACATTTTTTTATATTTTCTTTCCCCAAAAAAAGGGTTTTTTTTTGTAAACATTTTTTTTCCCCAAAAAAGGGTTTTTTTTGTAAACATTTTTTTATATTTTTTTTCCCCAAAAAAGGTTTTTTTTGTAACCATTTTTTTATATTTTTTTCCCCAAAAAAGGGTTTTTTTTGTAACCATTTTTTTATATTTTTTTTCCCCAAAAAAGGGTTTTTTTGTAACCATTTTTTATATTTTTTTTTCCCCAAAAAAGGGTTTTTTTTGTAAACATTTTTTTATATTTTTTTTCCCCAAAAAAGGGTTTTTTTGTAAACATTCTTTTATATTTTTTTCCCCAAAAAAGGGTTTTTTTTGTAAACATTTTTTTATATTTTTTTTTTCAAAATTTTTTTTTTTTTTTAACTAAACATTTTTTTAAATTTTTGTAGAAAATATTTTTTTTTTTTTATTTTTTTCCTTTTTTTTGGTAAGAACGAGTCAAAGGTGTGACATTACGCACAAATGGCTCCTTAGGGTCCGGATCCACCCCACACAGCTGCTCCAATAACATAATTCGTTCTCCGCACCACTTTAAATACTCCAGCATTACCTCGCTGGTGAGGTGGGTGTGCCCTGGGTAGAAAAAGACATGCAAAATGATCCTAACAAGGATTGTAATTAATGTGCCTCAACAAATATGCTTAGGAGTCTATTGGTTGGCTTTTATGAACACTCTGAAGCAAATATGCTAAATTGCTGTTGTAAACCTTGAACTCAAACTTTCAATTGTTCAAAAGGTTACATAAGATGGCTTGGAATGTTAGTAGCAGTTCCACCAAAGCTAAGTAAAAGGCTTTTCTGCATGTAAACACAAGCAATCATTTTGAAGAATGTAAGGTGTTTTGGGTTCAATTGGTCAACACGATACATGTGCACACATTTATCTCTATCACCATTGGAATCTGTGGAGCGTTCTCTCTCCCTCTTACTGTCTATAGATTGAACCTGACACATAGTAGAGACTCACCCTTTGGAATTTTGAGGGACAGTTCTGGACGGAGCAGATGTGTCTGCTCCCCTGATCTCATTTCCGCCATCCCAGCTGTGTTAAGAGAGAAGAAAAAGTTTCTCAATGTTAAATATTTATTCCAAATTCATAATTCGGCACTTATTGGAATTATATTATATTCACAGCAAGCTTGCAAAATATATGTGATTTTATGATTAATCATAGTATATGTGTGAATGACCTTGATCCAGTGATTAACAATGGAGTTCTTCATCTGAGCTGAGACAGTAAAATGTCAGATAATTCTGGAGTATGTAGCTAGTTGGAAGATGACATATAAGGTATCTGTGGTATAGTATGTCATGGGAAGTCTAGAATAGGATCCATGTGTAATACTAGGAATGGCATATATTAGTTTAAATAATGTTAGTTAAGGACTAAAGTAATCTCAGTCATAATTAATCGTATTTGTATGTATTTACTTAAAGTTATACAAGTCGTATAAGTTGGTTATATATGTTACTTATTGTGTAAGATAAATGATGGTTATTTAACATGACATCAGCCACATTAGACTTACAAGAATAGAGTGTTACATGTGGGCTTGTCAATCAAAGTAGTTCAAGACTAATCAGCTTTTTGGTCATATACATATTAGGAATTATGACTTTATGGGCTTAGTACCTCCTCTTGTATAGAATACTGACGTTAGCAGAAGTTATGATGCCATACAAGGCTTGGAGTATTGGAAGTTCATGACGTCTACATGTAAGATAAATTGTCAGGCGATTCGGACACTCGAGACACAGACTAGAGCACACAGACACTCAGACCAAGGAAGATCACACACATCACTTCTGCTCTACACAAATCTATTCATAGACTCTTTTTTTTTACAACCTAAGCAGGTGTTTTGCTCTCTGAAACCTAGCAACGTCATTTCCTGCTTCAAAACTAGACATTTGACACGGAAGAAGGACACACAGTGGAACACACAAGGCTATATTGCCATGAATTCACGCTGAACACATCTTTTCCATGAATTATTGTTTTTGTTCTTCATATTTTTACCTACACTGAACTGAACTGAACTGTCATACCTTTTACATTGTATTGTTGATGCCAAATGTGTTTGAATAAAATCACACTTTGTTTTTAAAGTCAGTCTGGCTATCAATGCTAATCAAATCGAAACGCCTTAAGAGATTAAATATAGAGAAATATTCTATATTTTACACTCAACAAATGGACTCACGCTAACTGTAGGTTACGCAGTCATGAAAACGCTCTAACACCCACTCCTTACCCCTCCACACTTCCCTGAAAGTTTTATTTAGACATTGATACGGTGGTGATGCAGATTTGTACAGTGCAAGCGTCATTCTTCTGGGTGAAGCTTGTAGCGTTAAGGATACGTACTCCCGGCTTTTGTGCTGATTGTGTTTCTCTGATGTTTTTTGTGCCTCAGCCCTGCCTGTTCTAAGTGTTGGAAACATATCATTTTTGGAGGGCTGCGGAAAACTAATCAGGTTAGACTTACCCTCTCTAGGTTTTTGGGGACGAGAGAAATCACAATCCTCCTTTTTACATGGCCCCTGTACACACCTCTAGGCACCTCCCTCCTGTTGGTTGACCCCACAGCAGGCAGCTTGCTATGGAGGCACATGAGATGAAGCCAAGCACCCTGTGCCTGTTCAGGCACTAGGCTGTGAGCCATCCTTGCCCCCCTCCCTTCCGATGGTCTCAATGATTAGGAGTGACAGCATCAGGAGGCAATATTGGCATGCTGTCACCTCAGTTAAGGAGGAGGGGGAGTCTGTTCCAGACAAGTATTTGTGCAAAATTTTAGACAGTAAGAAAATGGTCCCAGTAAGTCTTAGGGGGAATATGCACACCTATCACTTGGAATACTAATGCATAGAATGCATTCACATAAAGAACCTGCTGCCTTTAGAACAACTTGAAGCCTGATCGGGGACATACACAGTTAGCATTTCTCCACTTACTAAGTAGACACATTACTGCAAAAGCACACAACTTACCATCATCACGTTTTTTTTGGCCCCCCGAACAGGATGGGCTTGCTGGCTCGGGAGAAACTGCACAAAAAGAACACAAATTGTGAACTGGAATGTGGTACATTACCGGAGGAAGAGTATTTATGAAAGATTGATAAACACACATTTTCAGTGTTGACTAAATCAGGACATGAGTAAATTACAATGTCCCCAAAAAATTTACAAGTACAAAGCACACCATTTCCAATGTAGAGAAACTAACACCAATTTAGAATAGGGTGGCTTGAGAAAACTTAAAAAAAATAACATGTCCTGTAATGCTCCCCAAAACCACCTTTCAAACATGAAGGTTAAGCAAGAGTGTTTCATGACCAACCTTCCTGTCACATATAGCAAAACTACACTTGCTTTGACTCCAACTTAGATTATCCTAGATACACATCATCCTAGCACACACAATACATGTGATAATCTAATTTTAGGTACTTACAGACTAGTTCAGGGGAGCCACTAACATCATCTGCCTCCACCCCTGGAGTGGGGGAGGATGGGGGAGACCCTTCATGGGGGGATGGTGTCCCTTCATGGGGGGATGGTGTCGTATCTCCTAGAAACACAAAGACACTGATACAATCCTTGAACAAAAGCTATTTGATAAAGGCACACAGAAAGTAGTCGGGAAACATTGAAGGTAGTAGTTACAGTGGACTGGGTAAGCAGCGGCCTCTCTTCCCCAGTCCTCCACAACAAACATCCTCAATGTCAGCTGCTACATAACCCCAATGTCAAAATATATATATTACAGTCCTTATATTTCCCAGGACACATTGAACACACACCAGGTCCTCATCAGTCTCTGACCAATTGGCCTCTTCTTGGGCAACAGTGTCTTCCTGGCCCGGATCCAGGCGACTTGGCCCTGCCTGAGGCTCCTCTCTTGCTGAAGTTACATCAACCACAAAAGAAAACAAAACAAACAATCATTCCTCCAAGTTCGACCTAATACACAACACAACAGCACATCCACATTACTTACAGTGGGCCTGAGAAGTCTGAGGCTCAAGATCCTCATCACTGGTTTCTAAAAAAATTAAAAAAAAAAAAACATCAAAAATAATACATTATATATTATTTATGGACACAAATAGGCAGTAACCTCTCATCATGCTAGCACCATACTCAATGCCCCTACAATTCAGAACATAGAAGTGCACTTACACCAATGAGATGTATTGAGCATGTTTTAAAACAGGAGGGCACCATGCAAATTAAGCGGTCGCCTAAGGCCTCGCACCTACAGGGGCCTTGCGGCCAGTGGCGGAGCACCAACATTTTGAAGGGCGCAGTCAGGGAAATCGCCCAAGTAAAAGATTGCTTTCAATCCTCGGATCTAAAATTTGCAGCAGTGTGCTGCAGTCCCTTCACTGCGTCTGCCAGGTGTCTGTTGTCCGCTGACACTTACTCCTCCTTCTCTGACTGGGGATTGGCCGTCTGCACATGTTATCCTAAGATGTTTAGGAATCGGTAGGTGTGTACCTGCACCAGTAGGAAGTTACTGCCTGGTCAACTCACTCTGCTATCAACGGTTGCTGCTCTGGGAGGAGAGCTCCGCCCTGGATCCAGAACATACAGGTAACCAGGCCCAGACTTGATATTTTGCAGGCTGCTCATAGATTTGTGGTGTCTACTATGCAAAGGGGTGAGTAGCCCCAGGGAAGTTGGAAGAGTCCGAAAATGGTTGGTGGAGGAGGAGGAGAAGAAGGCCCTGGGTGGCTGGGGGACAAGGAGAGGGCCCCTGGGTGTTTTCTAGAGGAGGAAATACCCCCAATGACGCCAGAGTCAGTTGCCAGGGAAGAGAGTGGAGCTGAGCAAGTCCTGCATATCTGACATGAAAGCCAAACATGGTGGAGATGGAGCCCTCTGCCCTACACAATGACAGCACCCGAGGTGGAAGGTGAGGGGTAGCGGGTCTTTGACATTATAGAGCATATGTCCATTATTGTTAGTTTGGTTTGGAGTTGTCCTTTAGATGTTTAACTCTGTTGTTTTTGCCCCGAGCTGTGAGGGACTGAGGTATGACAGCCCACTATGCTGGGACTTATAGTGCCCTAGAATGTGGAGGACTGAGGAATCCTTAGTCCCTAACAGAGGGCACTGTGACGAGACCCTTGCTCGCCCTGTCCGCTCTCCCGACACTCCTCTGTTTCTAGTCAGTCAGCTTGCAGATCGCATCGTCTGATGGTTCGGTCAACCAAGGATCCGGGATCCGAACTACAGCTATGTGCCGTCCGGAATCCATTAGAACAAAACACCAGGCAAGCTGTATGTACGTTCAAACAGGAAGACCATTTATTGGAAGAACACAGCACACTTTATACAGAAAGTGTAATATCCATGCAAATGAGGGCTTGAAATGAGTCAACAGGGATTGGTCAGATAGCTTTGACCAATGCAAATGAGGGCTTGAAAATGAGTCAGTAGTGATTGGTCAGATAACTTTGACCAATGCAAGGAGACAGAAGCCCCAGGGGGCAGTCAATGTACATAATAGTCAGACACAGAACAATGGTTCCCTAACGAGCCCTCAATACACATTACTCTGTGTCAATACCCCCCTTAGCAGACAACAGGTGTGGTCATTAGCACACCTGACAATAGCCACCTCAGACAGTAAGCAACATTTTCATAACTTCTAAAATATGAATCACATTCAAATAAAACTTACATTTTCAGAATCACCATACTTCAATTGCAAACATAACCAAAAATCATAGAAATCCCTCCAGGGGTTAAAAGTTAGACGGAAGTCCTTTTCTGACCGACCGTCTCTTCAGAACTTCCTGGGATGACCATAATAGGAATGCACTTCCTGCTCAGAAACCTCATGGCCAAGGGAACAATTGACCTTGCTGACAAATATGAAGCAATTCAACCTATTTGTAGTAGTCCAAACCATATTTTCAGTGTTCGCCACCCTCCTGGTCACCCTGCATCCATAACAGATGCAGGGTGATTTAAACATAAGAGAGCCCCATAAGACTGGGCATGGTGCCCCCCAACCTCTCTAAAGGAATTTGGGGTCCACAACCCCCATGCCCAAAGTGACTCTCGTCACATTTCTCCCCCTTCGGCAGGAGACTAACACAGAAGGAGACCCTAACCGGGTTTACTTCGAAGTTAGTCCATAGTTCAAGTCCTCCAATGTCTGCACCCACAAAGTACCCCAAACAAATTGTCCGGGACAGAACGTCACTCACCCAGCCAACCTCTGCCTCTCTTGTAGAACATCTCCTCTGTGGGGGAAAAGCATGAACTGGCCCTTCTCCCAGGATTCCTTTCAGCTGCTGGAGGGAGGACAGGGTGGCTGGGCTCACTTCCTCATGCTGTTGGGGATCTGGGCCGACTGCCCAGCATCCCTGGGGTAAACAAGTGGAGATTGTAGTATCATCCACCTTCTCAGGAAATCCATCCTTTGTAAGTTGAGGGTAGTAGCCAGCAGCGCTCTGCTTTGTTGCCAGCCCTTCCGCTGGGTTGGGGTTGGCGAATACTACCCCCAGGACCTGGTCGGGGGTCTGCTGTAGAGAGGAGGGATCGCCTACCTCCTCCTCCTGGTATTCCTGTGGGGCAGGTTGGGGATCTGGACCGGCCGTCCAGCATCCCTGTAGGTCTGGTGCAGAGACTGCGGTCCCATCTGCACCATTGGGATCAGGGCTGTTATCTCCCTGTGGTTGGAGAGAAGGATTAGTTGTCTCCTCTCCCTGGAAGGTACACTGCTGCTCTGAAGGAAAGATGACACCTTCGGCTCCCGGTAACTCCTGCTGTAGCTGGGGACCTGGGCCGGCTGCCCAGCCTCCCTGTAAGGCCGGTAGAGAGACCTCGGTCCCATCTCCACCTGCCATCGGTGGGTCTTCACAGTACCCCCAGTCTGTACTGTCTCTCCAACTGAAGGGTTGTGGGTCTGGCTCTGCCACCCAGGACTCCGGCTCTGCTTGCAGGGTAGATTGGGGTGGAATGGAGCAGAGCAGGCGTTGGTAGTCCTGCTCCAGTTCCCACTCCATTCTGACCAGATTAATCAGGTCTGACCCCAGGTCATTCGCTTTGGGGAAACCCAGTAGGGCTTCCCTGGTGTCCTGGATTTCCCAGCGCCGGAACTCTGCTGGACATCCAAAGTCCCTCTCCTCAAAGGCCTTCCACAGCAAGCCCGGGCCACTATAGTCCTCACCTTCCGGCATATTGTCATCAGCCATCCAGTGGTTGTAGCTGGTGGCATACCACTTTAGTGCCCGGTAAGCTTCATCCAGCCACATCTCCTTCCAAATCAGGTTCCTTAGCTCCGTCACCCACTCATCCCGGGGTTGTTCTCCTAGGAAAGGTAACCGCAGGGCAACGTATACCTGGAACCGCTGTTCTTCGCTGGGAAGGTTCTCTCTCCGCCTCCACTGCACATCCTCTAAAGCCTCATACCACATTTCCTTTCGAGTGAAATCTCTCCAGTCCAGTATGGCTTCCTCTGATCCAGGCTCATCCTGTTGGACCAAGTGTTGCTGCAACCTCCAGAGAAACTCCTCCTCATATGGGGACGCTGCATCTTTAGGCGTTTTCTCCAATTGCTGTATTTCTGCCATTCTCTGCTCATGCTGCCGCTCTCGTTCCCTCTCTTGTCGTTCTCGTTCTTTCTCTTGTCGTTCTCGTTCTTTCTCTTGTCGCTCATCCTGCAGCTGGATGTCTCTAATGGCATTCTGTATGGCGGTCTCTGACGGGTTAGCACCATATAATGCCAACCGCTCTCGAACTCGTTGCTGAAACAAGTCTTCAACTGACCAGGGTCCTGCATCACCACCCCTCTGATCCATCTCGGCTAGCTCACTGATCAGGGTGGCCTTGTTCTTTGTCCCACTGGTCCCTCTGCAGCTCTCAAGTAAGTTTTTCAGTGTGGCTCTCCTGCATGCTGCATAGCTGGTCATTGACCGTGGTGGTTTGGAGTGTCCTGGTAACTGGAGAGCAAATCCCACCGCTGCCAACCAATGTGACGAGACCCTTGCTCGCCCTGTCCGCTCTCCCGACACTCCTCTGTTTCTAGTCAGTCAGCTTGCAGATCGCATCGTCTGATGGTTCGGTCAACCAAGGATCCGGGATCCGAACTACAGCTATGTGCCGTCCGGAATCCATTAGAACAAAACACCAGGCAAGCTGTATGTACGTTCAAACAGGAAGACCATTTATTGGAAGAACACAGCACACTTTATACAGAAAGTGTAATATCCATGCAAATGAGGGCTTGAAATGAGTCAACAGGGATTGGTCAGATAGCTTTGACCAATGCAAATGAGGGCTTGAAAATGAGTCAGTAGTGATTGGTCAGATAACTTTGACCAATGCAAGGAGACAGAAGCCCCAGGGGGCAGTCAATGTACATAATAGTCAGACACAGAACAATGGTTCCCTAACGAGCCCTCAATACACATTACTCTGTGTCAATACCCCCCTTAGCAGACAACAGGTGTGGTCATTAGCACACCTGACAATAGCCACCTCAGACAGTAAGCAACATTTTCATAACTTCTAAAATATGAATCACATTCAAATAAAACTTACATTTTCAGAATCACCATACTTCAATTGCAAACATAACCAAAAATCATAGAAATCCCTCCAGGGGTTAAAAGTTAGACGGAAGTCCTTTTCTGACCGACCGTCTCTTCAGAACTTCCTGGGATGACCATAATAGGAATGCACTTCCTGCTCAGAAACCTCATGGCCAAGGGAACAATTGACCTTGCTGACAAATATGAAGCAATTCAACCTATTTGTAGTAGTCCAAACCATATTTTCAGTGTTCGCCACCCTCCTGGTCACCCTGCATCCATAACAGATGCAGGGTGATTTAAACATAAGAGAGCCCCATAAGACTGGGCATGGTGCCCCCCAACCTCTCTAAAGGAATTTGGGGTCCACAACCCCCATGCCCAAAGTGACTCTCGTCACAGGCACTACAAGTCTTAGCATAGCAGGCAGTAGTTCCTTAGTCCCCTACAGAGAGCAGTACAAGTCCAAGCAGGTAGCCTTCTGCGTTGGGACTTGTTGTGCCCTTGACTGTGGTGGACTGAGGAAGGGAAGTGTAAGAGGGTCTCTGTAAGCTCAGATGTATGGGGGAGCTTTGGTGACCACAGAGTTCCCTTTTACACCAGAGTCCCCAGCTTTCCCCCTCAAATAATGGTTCCCAGAACTCTCCTTACATCAGAGTCTTCACACTTCCCTCTTACAGTGTAGTAAGTCTGGAGACTCCGATGTAAAGGGGGCTCTGTGAAATGTGATTAGAGATTAGACATTTCTACAATGTACATTTTTCTACTTACGATCCACAATTTGTAGCAGCTCAAATGGCTCGCTGCCTCTGAAGGCATAGTTCAATGTGGCAGTCCTCCTCCTCCCCTTCTTCACCAAAAGTACAAGAGGGTGTCGCCCGTCCGCTTTTGCTAGAAGCAGAAGAGAAAAAATAAACATAAAAAAAATCATGTACATAGTAGTATTAAAGGTTGTGAAGAGACACTTGATGGAGGTAGGAAAGGTAGGAGCGAGAGGGAGGGGAGGGGGGGGGTTGTTGGTATTTGTGTTGTTGCATACTTAAACACATGTCCACCTACCCACAAAATTGTAACCTATCTGGTCACATGTCATGTATATTTTTACTTACCGGAGATTTGCTCCACAGCCTTTTTCAGGAGCCTGGGTGAGCGCCTTTTGGCATCACTCCAGGCCCGCTGAAGATCCACCACAAGAGGCAGGAAGTTAAATCTCCGCAGCAGCCTCATCCGGAGACGACACATCATCTTGTACTTTTGGTGAAGATGCATGTTCACCTGATCATACCCCCAGAGGAGGAGGAGCTGTGGAAAGAGCAATGTATGTTTGAGTCCAAGTATGTCCAAAAAAGTACAGTCTTACACAAACATGCTAGGTCGTCTTTGAGATTTTGTAGAACAAAGAATCCCATTTCTGGTGATACATAGACATCGATGTCCAAATCTACCTCCATGACATAGGTTGCCCCAACTGGTGATTTCCTCTACATGATCTAGACATTTTGACAATTGTCCTTTCATTACACACCCAGGGCCGCCATCGGGGGGGACAGCCAATACACATGTAGGGGGCCTGAGTGCCTGTAGGGGCCCCAGACCCGCCATCCATGAAGTGTGCAGGAGACAGTAGCCAGTTGACACATAAGGCAGGAGAAGCGCCGAAGGATAAATGCATAGTAAGCACACTAAACTAGCTGGAAGGCCTGGGACTCAGGAGATGTTAGGAGGAAGGGACTTAAGAGCCTTTCAGCTACTCATTGGCTGAGGAGGTAACAGGAGGCAGGCTGATCCACTTCCTGCTGCCTCCTTAGCCAATGGGTACACAGGGTGCACTGTCCATCACTGCACAGCCTTGTGCTTCCTCTGCTGATGGGATAGAATTCCTCTGCCAAAATAACATGCAGCAGAGATGGAGATAAGAGAGATGTAAATTAAATATTTCCTAATGAAGCTGCTATATTTAGCTAGAATACATGTACAATTCATAGCCCTTGGCATGTTAATTACAGTCACTGTATTTACAACCTTATTGCTGTCCATTTAGCAGGGTGCAAGTAACTTTACACACATGTAGCATAGGTATCAACTTTTGTCACCATGTTAAAAGGACAGCAGTATGGGTAGCATTACAGTGACTGTTATTAGTCCAGGCTCACTAAACTAGCCAATGCTTGGAAAAGCAAGCCATGCAGATTGCTTTTCAGGTCCCTTTTAACGTGAGCTGTCTGATTGGGTGTGTCTGTTCATTATGCTGTGCTGAATTACCCTGGAATCGCAATTCCTGCAAGAGGAGCACATGGGATGTGGGAGATGTGAATTTAATGTGTCAGAATTATCCACACA